>NC_031495.1:44257650-44323094 GCF_000237925.1 Schistosoma mansoni | reverse complement strand
TCAACATAAATAGTCATGTATACAGTTTATGAGGTCGAAAGAAAATGAGATGTGTGCTCTAACATTAATTCACAATTATAATACGATAATAAACAGCGGGGTTGAGATCCAGTATTAAACTGTTTATAAAGCTTATAATTTAGAAAGTAATTTCTATATTATAAATCTTTGTATTCATGTGGTAGTATAATAATTAGAGTCGTTTTAGATTCATTAAGAAAAGTCGATTACAAATGATGGAGTATGTATGTGATATCTGTTATAATACAAATGTCATGTAGTGTATTTAATTCACTTAGTATTACTTGTTTGAATCTTCACTGTTGATGTGTAGGACTGCAACTGGTCAGTCAGTGAATTAAAACTTCACCCTATCGCACAAGCAAGTGGCTATCAGGACTCAGTAGCTGAGTGGATAAAGTGATGGCGTTTGAAGAGAAAGGTATTGGGTTCGAGTCCCAGAGTGAACATCAACTCTAAGATGCAGGTACACCCAGCTGACGAGTCCCAAATAGGATGAAACGCGCGTTCTGGATTCCACTGCTGGCCACTATCCATCTTCCATTACAAGTGATTGTATTTTTCCACATAAACTGTTATTTAATTGATCATAAACACTGCCCAGGAGATTGAATTGTGATTCATTGTTACTTACAACATTCTTTTACAAACTTCCCCCCTCTGATCTATAATCACATGCTCACTAAAGACTGACTTCAAGAGATATTTCCTTGAGTTCTAGTGGGAAACAGTGGCCAGTGGAGTTCTATCAGGTCTGTGTAGAGATATCATCTCACTGAAGACAATTGGTGAACGGTCGCTCTAAATCGTGGATTGGTTGAAGTTAGACATTAACACCGTTGGATGCCGGCCGGCTCAAGTGGTCTATTCGGTTAAGGGCTTCGGCTCGAGACTGGTAGGTCCTGGGTTTGAATCTCGCGAGTGCGGGATCGTGGATGCGCACTGCTGAGGAGTACCATAATAGGACGAAACGGCCGTCCAATGCTTCCGGGTTTTCGATGGTGGTCTAGCTTCAATTGACTCATGATTTCAACTGTGGAAACTTTCTTAATCATCCACAGCAATATAATAACAACTCAATACCTGTAGATTGAATTTACATTTTAGAGAATGAAACAGTCTATCAAAGTAGTATTCATTCATGAGTAAATAAAATTTATTGTTGAATCAGTCTATTTTAATGTATCCAACATTAGTTCGTAGTTGATTCTGTATAAATTTCGAAATTAAGTGAATTGAATCATACTCTTGTTAAAATTGTAACTTCATTAATGAAATTGTAGTATGCGGTATCCAAGTGGAGTAATTCTTTACCTAAAGTAAATACCTCACTAGTTGGAACTATATTTTAGTTTAAAAAAAATTCTCCTCCCAATAAAAAGAATGATCTAATAATAATAATATATATATTCTGAAAATAATATTTACAGAATTCACACCAGTTTACAGGCATGATCAGATTGATATAAAAAGCAACATATAATGTAGAGAACAAACATGAAATATAAGAAAGTTTTATGTTTTCTGGTTTAGTAATTGATAAGTAGTTTATATATGGCGTATATCACGGCAAGCCAATGCAACATCAGGGAACTTGTCATTAATTCGTAAGTGGATAGCCTGATGAATAATCAACGTTGTTCTGTAAGGTTATTTCCAGTGCCAGAGCGAGTTATTGATAATTATCTACAACTGGAGAAAGTAAGATAAAAGCAAAGAGCACGGAACAACAAAACAATGATAGCAAGTAAGAGGTTAAACATTTGAAGTTCCGATAATCTCACTTGTGGAGTAAGATACACTTGCAGGCGCTAGAGCATTTAATGCATTTTCAGAGGAGCAATAGGCATTAATTGAGCGAACAAACAATGGGAGAGAGTTTAACATACGGATAGTTTGAGGTAAATTATTCCAGAGCCTAGAAAACTTACAGGCAAAGTAATTCATATAGAGAGAAGATCTAGAATATGTTTGTTTGGCTAAAGACAAGGAGTTACGAATGTCGTAATGTGAAGCTTTAGCATATTGAATCGCCTGGCTGGATGTGAAGGAGAGTTTGTTAAGTATTTTAAAAAAGAAGATAAGGTTAAGTTTGAGTCTCCTCTTCCATAAAGGGTCAAGCCCTAGTTTACTACACCTAGAATTATATGTCAAGACACTATCAGTTCCAAGAGTACGAAGTGTAAATCGTCTCTGTACTGATTCCAGTCTAAATTTATCCTTTATGCGCGTGGTACTAAGGAGAAACGCGCAGTATTCGAGGAGTGGTCGAACACAGACTTTGTACATTAGAATACGAGATTCGCTGTTATGAAGGTTTCAAGTTATGTAACCCATTAGGCGTTGAGACTTGGACGTTTGTTTCATTATCTGTTCAGTAAACGACAAGTCGTCGGAGTACCTAAGTCCTAGATCTACTACTGTGTGTAACCTAGATAACACTTCACCATTTATGGTAAGATCGAGGTTGAGTGATGTATCACCGAAGCATAACCATCCACATTTAGCTGTATTAAGCTCCAGTTGCCATTTCGAGCACCACTGTGCTACATTGTTAATCTCCGTGCTGATACAATTTTGAATATTGCTCAGCTCATGTGGAGAAAATGAATACACCACCTTAAGATCGTCTGCATACAAAAAGGACTTACCCTCACTAAAACACTCACAAATATCATTGATGAAAACTAAAAAGAGCAAAGGACCTAAGACACTACCCTGAATTACCCCACTTCTAACAGGGATGACATTCGACAATGAAGAGTTGATTTTACCTATTTGATGTCAATTGCTGAAGAAGGAATCAAACCAGGCTAGTAACGGGTTTTGGACCCCATAAGATGCAAGTTTACCTATGAAAAGTTGGTGGTTGACCATGTCGAAGGCCTTAGAAATGTCCAGGTATAGCACTAATACTAGATATCCTTGGCTACGAAGAGAATAGACTAAATTAAAGAAGTCAAAATGACATGTCATACAAGATCGATTTTTAAGGAATCCATGTTGCAAATCATCAATAAATTGTTCAGTCAATAAATAGTTGGATAGTTCGTCACTAATAATTTTTTCCATAATCCTAGAGATAACTGGAGTAATATTTATTGGCCGATAGTTGTTCATGTCAGTCTTACCTCCGGATTTGTAACGTGGTATGATGTACGCGGTTTTCCAACGGTCAGGATAAGAGCCTGATTCCATAGAGAGAGTAAACAGCTTAAGGAGAAGAAGTGGAATATCTGGACCACCATATTTGTAGAGAAATGATGAAATCCCGTCTGCTCCGTGACTTTTCGAAACCTTGAGCTTATTTATAACCTTACTAATTTTCAGACATGTGAAGGAGATAGATTTAATTGAGTTACCAGTCATGCATATAACTCTAGAAACAGAGCCATTTATGGATTGTTTGCCATTTGCAAAATTACCACTGAAAAGGTCTGCTATAGTTTTTGGGTCATATATAAAACTATTATTATGCAGGATGCATGGTATATCAACCTTTTGAGTTGATTTAGCACGTTTATTGTAAAGGTGGATTAGGTTTTGCACTTTTGAGTTAGTACTTAGTCCTAATAGCTCTTCATTGATGGCTTTTAACCTATGTTTCTCTTTAATTTGGTTAAAAATTATTGTTATTTGTGTGACTGCCGTGAAGTCGTTAGATTTAAAATAACGTTTCTTTAGGCGTCTTAGTTTATTACGATATTTAGCTGGTATATATAATTCGTAATGTTTACTAATCCTGTAAGTCTTAATTGGGGCACAGGAGTCTAGACAAGAGTTAACAATCAAATGGAATATGTTGATGGCATCTGTCAGACTATTACATGAGAAAAATTCATCCCAGTCTGACAGTTTGATCAGTGAGCGCAAGAGGTCCCAGTCTGCATGCTTATAGTCTCTATAATTGCAGGTTCTTTGAATTGGTCGGTTGTAGGAGGGATGGATGGGGAGAGCACAATCTACTATCTTATGATCACTGCTTACGAACTCGTTGTATACTTGTACAGATAGGGGAACGATATCTCTACTAAATATTAGATCAAGTGTATTATCACCCCTTGTTGGGGTACGAACCCACTGTGACCAGCAGTACAGATTAAGGATTGATAAAAATTCATCATTGCTTGACTGACAACTACCGGTACTCCAGTTAATCCCAGGATAATTAAAATCGCCAGTGATAATCTTAGCACTGAAGTTTAGAGTAGATGCGTGTATAAATGCATTGATAATAAGATCATTCAAATTATCAGTACTATCAGGAGCTCTATATATACAACCTAGGAGTAGACTATGATTTAGGGTATTGATTGCTATCCAGATCGATTCTGGTAAACTATTCAAGATACTATCTTCAACTTTGTTAGTTGTTAAGGTATCCAAAGCAAATATAAGACAACCGCCTCCTCGCTTAGTTTCTCTGTCGCAGCGATAGAGTCGATAGTTTTGGATATTTAATTCGGAATCGGCCACTGCTGGATTACACCACGTTTCAGTGATAAGTATAAAAGAAGGCTTGGCTAGAAAGGCTAAGGTTCTCAAGGCTGAAATTTTGTTCAGAAGTGAACGTGCGTTAATAAGTAATAAGTTTAAAAAGGGAGTGTGTAGTGCAAAAAACCCGAGAGCATCCTTATCGATGGTACGAGTTCTAGCTATGCCTGGACTATGGTTTAATGTGTTTGCCGGATCGCATGGGATATAGCATGAGCGAATTGTAGTGCTAGTGGAACAAGGGATCGCTGGAGGCCAAAAAAATCCTTATTTTTGTAAGGTTGAATAATTGTTGTACTTGTTTTGGTGGACAATTAAGACAGGTGCCTGCATGTTGGGGTTGCGTTGATGGTGCATAACCCAGTATACCATCTTCCCCATTGCGAGAGTGATGATAAGAGTTACATCTTGCAGGTTTATTATTTATAACATTTGGGGGAAACCATGGGGCACGTTGGTTCACTGCCGTCTGTCTAATAGTAGGCCTGCTTACATGATGGTTGTAGTGGCCGTCTCGTGTGACGTTTGAACGAAATGTGTCCTTATAACCTCCCTTACGATGAGTAGGGTTAAGCGTGGTTTCAGAAATTATACTTTTGTTTGGTAAAGCCGTTGAAATATTTTTGGTATTCGGTCTAGAATCAGGTTTTTTATTTACTTTCTTCTTAATTGGTATATTCTTTTTAGGTTTAGCAGTGTTTTTATGAGCCTTCACAATAGAATCAGGTGTTTGATTGTGGGCTTCCGATATTACACTGGAAAGAATGACATTAGTGTCTCCATCAGATATGTCCTGGTTATCTAGGGCCACTAGGGGTATGAGAGGCAAACTAGCACACTGCATTGGTATATCAGTACACTGACTATCATGAGACAGATTAGCTGCACCAGTGGGTTCAGCTGCTGGCGCGATCACATTTGTTGTGACGTCAATAATGTTATTTTCGTAGTTCTTATGTAGTTTAAATCCATATAATTTATTGTATTATGTGTAAAGATAAGAATATTGATTTGTTAATTGTCAGTTTTCCTGTTAGAAGAAACTAATATTGTTATAGAACAGTTATGGACCAAATATATCTTTAATTCACATCATATGAGATGTATTATAATATGTTGGTAAATATAGTAATTGAGTCAAAGATTTACATGAAACCAATATCCAAATCATATCACTGTACATACACCAACGAGCTAAATATTCGATTTCTTTTGAATCTACCAGTACTTGAATATGTTGTGAATTTGCGCTTCATGAAATATTTTATGAAATACTTAGTAATTCCTATTTTGAGTTATAATACATAATCCTTATATGTTACTATTATTGCTTTCCATCATCACAAATCATAATGAATGACAGTTGAGTCATATTGTTAATTGACTGGATTTAGATAGGTCGATTGGAGCATTCGAATAGTATCCTAGCTGACACACAAATTGAATGATAACTACCTTTTTTTGTGGCGCATATATATATATATATATATATATATATATATATATATATATATTACTACCCGATTGTATCAATTTTTATGTATCTAAATAAACAAATATAAGACATGTAGGTCATTGAATTCGAAATCAGCAGTTCAGGACCAATGAACGTATTGAGGGATCTGGAAGACTTAAACTCGATCCGGGGTAAGGCTATGAGTAGACAACACCAAGGCAGTATGAACTGGGATCAAAATATGTCTACTGTTTCTTAGTTTCCAATCGCCACCCTGCTGAAATTAGCCTTTGGTGAAACTCTATCTGGATTTAAATGAGTGAACTAAAGGTGCTGATCACATTTATTGGTTATGAGCTGCTACAGAACTAAATATTTAGGTGTAATTATGTGAATACAAATGTCTTACAAATTTCTAGGGTAGTATTGCTTGCTAAGGGTTCTTTTTGATTTCAAAACCTCAGTTTGTTTCTGTCATTCGCACCAGTTCATATAACACACTTTTGGATGGTCAGGTAATTGTAAATCTCAAAAACATAGTATTATAAAGTTCCTTATACATTCCATATTATTAAATCTAATAAATGCTATATACCAACTACGTAAATATCACTATCGAAGTTTTGAGTCTAAAATGGTTAATCCTTTTGACATATTCAAATACTGTAACTATCAGTTTTGTTTTCTCATTTCATTATCTAAATTTTTATCTTTGGTTTACAACACTAGTAATTAAAGTTGCTTTATTTTCAAATCAAGTTGTTACAGTTAACTTAAATCAAAGTTATCATAATTTAATTTGAAAAGAATAATTCATAGTGTGAGATATCATTTTGACAACAACATCCTTGAAAGTGTAATTGAATAGGAATCGCTTTTAAGACGACTTACGTTTTCAAAATCCAAATGTTACAGAATGTGTCAAAAACATATTATTCATTCACTCATTCTTCATTGATGAAAAAACAATCTGATACTATCAAGTTTAACCTTGGTATTATATTTTTTTATTCACCCATATTAGTGAATACAAAATTTCCTACATAGTAAATCATTAACTCGTTAACGCATTTTTCTTTTATAAAATATTACAGAAAGAATTGATACGAAGAAAGATAGCTTATAAATAAATGCAAAAAATATATTTATATGTGACAACATAAGCTACTTTTAGTTATTATAAAAAATTACTTAAAAATACCATTGACTTATTTGACTGTGTATATGTATGTCATTAGGGAAAGTTATCAAATCAGGGTTTTAAGATGACTTAATTGAGCCATACTGGAACTCTCAATGAGAAAACACAATTATTTTTCTGGGGACGATTATTTAGACGTATATATATTGAAATGATCTAATATGCACGGAATGAATGCTTGAAATAGCATAAATAAACGTTCTATTATCTTTATTGGAACGTAGTCGTCATGTCAAAAACATTTTGTTGAGATCTATTGTGTATTAGTAAAGAATTCTACTTTTGATGTAGGTTTGCTCTCTGAGCTGGATGGTTTGGTTGTGGAGCTTTCATCGTCCTTCTGAATGACATCATCAGCACAAACTTCGGGTAGTTTGTAGTAGTTTTGATTGTTTGGTTTTTCATGGTTAACGAAATTTATTGTTGTAGTGAACGAGAATACAAGAAGGAACAATTTAATGTAACCGAATACAAAATTACAGTAAATACTTCATTTGCAAAATATTAATCAATAATCTCAGATTTAATTGTTCCTTTGTTTCCTTAATAATCATTCTCTGTTCTCGTTCACTTTTTTTCGATCTTAACCTTCTGCCTCCAAGTACTTCACTTTCGATTGATGATACATACTAGTTATATCTGTCGACATCGGTAACATACACAACATCATTATAAAATGGAATTTTAGTTCATTTATATATAATGTCGAAAAAATTTTGTATAAAATATAAACACAATAAATGGATTATTGAAAAGTTTTTTAATTTCACTTCTTTCAAAGAAATTACTGTTTTATTCTGTAGAAGATTGTAAATACGCTTTTGATTACTGAAATAAGATTGAAAATTTCCCCCAAAAAATATAGTTTGCAAATTTCGAATTATTAAAATGGACATTTAATAGGAAAACGTAACATTAGTGTTAATAATATTAGTAGTAATATTCAGTAAATATAAACAACAGTCATAGATAAACTACTTATTTTAAACTGGCATTAGTAGTACAAACATATTTAAAATTATACAGACATACATTTTGTTAACAGTGACTTTATAATTCTATCAGTTGTTGCATCAATTCTAAAATTTCTCTTAGTGGTTAATTGTATTTTTCTAAGGACAGGTACAAAATCTATATAACCCTATGGAAATGATGAGTGTTTATCACCTTTATTGTGTATAAGTACCTATGAACATAGTTGTTAAATTACATAAATATATAAGTCTACATATAGGTTTTTGTATAAGTGTACTTGTGCAGATTTATGTTTGTATATATATCAGTGTATCTATACTACTGTTGTTTGTCTACAATGGGAAAATATTGAGACAGAGCACGGTCATGATATTCATTGATTAGATTATTATAATTGTGAATAAATGAAACCAAATTGTATGGTTTTATCGTTCAGACAATCATTATAATAAATAGAAATTAACAGTTTAACCTTAAATTAGCACTAACAATAAATAGAATGAATACAATATTCGGTTAAGATAATGTTATGGTCTAATAACAACTTCAGTATGTATATTTTATCATTAGGCAACTACTTAAATTGTTATTAGTATTATACATTAAAAGTAGTATTACTTGTGTAATTTTTTTCCTACAAAAGAAGATACAATCATCAAATCTATTTTTATATTGATTAATTTGTTTTATTATGCTTATAAACAAACAAACAAACAATGAATTTAAACGAAATATCCCCATCTATTGAATAATGAATAAGGATAATAATAATTATTATTATTGTTATTGGAACTATTGAATAATTTGGAAAAAAAAAGAAAATTATTAGTGTTAATAAAACAAGGTGAGAAAGTGAGGCGGAACAATCATTATCTTCAGTAATCCAAGGAAGGAAGATATATCTAAATTAACTTATAAGAATTTGTAGTTGTTTACATTATCTTATTCCATGTCAAGCAATAATAATAACAATAATACAAGACGTGATCCTGTAAAAATGACCAATTTAAATAAATCTAATAATCAAGATGGTGATGCATTAGATACTGTTATTATCCCATTGAATTCTTCAACAACATCAACAAAAGTTCATCAAACTAAAAGTGGAATTTCTAAAATATTACTAATTCTATTAATTCTACTACTTATTTTAATGTTATTATTTTTAATTATTGCTTCAATTATTGCAGTTTATTATTCAAATGCTTATTATAAATGTCAAACAGTTAAAGGTTAGTGTATTGTTTTAAATAGTGATTAAATTCTATATAACTTATATCATTACATAGTTTCAATTATCAATATTTGGTGTGTTTTTTTACTTTAATTTCAGTCATTTTTTGATTAATCAACGTAAAACTGTTTAATATTGGTGAGTTCTTATTTAGATGGAGAGTTTTGAATCAATTGTTTAAAGATGTTGTGGTCTATTGATATCAGTAGGAAGTTGTGGTAATCAATTCATATACAAATGGCTTTTGATTTAAAGTATTAAATTGATTAAATGAATTGTTATTCAACCTTTCTGAAAAGTCATAGGGGACAGAAAATATTGTGATGGAAAATTACAATTGTGTTTGAAGAAAGATATTCTTATATTGTTCTTCAAAAAGTGATGGGATTAAATATACTTAACAGTAGTAAACTGTAAATTATCAAAGTCCTCTTTCATTAATAAAATCACTAAAATATACCTAGATGAAGGATTAAAAATGGAATGAATGGTGATATCAATATATGTTTCTTTCTTCAACTGGTGTTTGTTTTAAACTCTGTTGATAAGTTTCACTGATATATATTTTGCTTCAATCTTACCATTACTAGATGTCTGATGGTAAATTGTAGGTTTCCAAGTTTCGTGCCGTATATATATATTGTCGTATATAGAGTCTCTACTATATCAGCTAATTCATGCATACCTGTAAACTAAAATAAACACTAACATGATGATATTTATATAACGGTCATAAGGATAAAATGAAAGCTACACTAATTTCTTTCACTATATTCTAACGTCTACTACGTGAATAATTTGATGCTAATGATAGACCTTTAAGGTACAGCCAGTAGAAATATCCTCTAAGCTTGAACGTATAATGAGTTATATTCTTCAGTTCATGGTTTAAAACTGTAAGCATTCAACATTTTCCATAAATCCAATATACTGATGATGCTGACAATGTGTTTTCAAGATGTACTCCTCAAATTTCAGAGAGAAGCCATTACCAGTGGAGTTTGACTCGTGTCGCGTGTGCGATAATTATCCTCTACAGACGATAGATAGAATTCATTCATTATTAATAATTGTTTGAAGTTAGACATAAATATCTTTGGTTACCAACCCGTTGGTATATTCACGCGCATAAATGGGGGTCCCAGATTCGAATCCCGTGTACATGTTGTAGATGCGTACAGCTGAGCAAGCCTATACTGGGATAAAATGTCTGTTCAGTCCTTTCAGGTTTTTACTAATGGTCTAATTAAGATCAATTAGTGATTTAAAGATGAAAATCTCCAGAAATCCTATTTAATTAATATATAAATACATACTATAAAAAATAGTTTAAATGCCTTTTGCTATCCCTTTTTCAAATAATTTGAATGAATACTTTAAAAGAACATTGAACTCTAACGCCGAAAAACTGACGTTTGTTATTCATCCCATCTGCCGGCATCGTTAACGTTAGTATTTTAGATCTTAAAATCTAAGTAATATCACCGAACAACAATGGTGAGATTTTTTTCAGTTAATGAAGTTGAAATCGTTCCGACAGTTTCTAAATGTTCACCAATGAAAGATTTTGCCGTTTAGTTTCCCAAGGGGACATATATAGATTTAACAATGTAGTAGGAATTTATCAGGGTGATTCAACATGTCGAACATCCTTTTATACTAAACCTAAATACTACTGGGTTAAAAGCTTCACGTAACTTTCACAACACTGTATAATTGACGAGCGTATATTATTGTAATTACATAGTAAGCTTACTTACTCACTTAATAACGCCTGTTACCCCTTGTTGAGAAGCAAAGGCTGATCACTAACATTCTCCAGTCGTGGAAAATCCTTTCCGGTTCTTCTCACTTGCTATTCATCTTTTTCATGTCTGCTTCCAATTATCGACGCAATGTGTACGCTGGCCTTCCTTTTTCCGTTTCCATTCAGGATTCCAAGGTAGTGCTTGTCTCGTGACTCAGTTTGATGATTTCCTCAATGTATGTTTCATCCACTTCCAACGTCCTGTCCTAATTCCCTCTTCAAATGGTAGCTGATTTGTTCTCTTCCACAGTAGGTTATTGCTGATGGTATCCGGTCAACGGACATTGAGTATCTTGCATAGACAATTGTTTAGAAATGCTTGTACATAATAAGCTTTCTTTGAAGTATTTCATTAATTGCAATTGTAATCACTTTTAGTATTAATCTGCAGAACAATTTACTAATTTCTTGAATAGTGATGGTGAGAGAAAGTTTGTAGACATTTGATGGAATACCACTCATATAAGTGGGAAATATATGTGCATTATACAAAACTGAATGAATGAAGTATATACTCTGAAATCTGTTATAAGGAAAGCTTCGAACCAAATGGGTTAGCGTTCCTAAAGAACTATTGCTCTCTGCTTTTATTATTTTTCACACTTATGTAAAACAAGATACGAGCATTTGTTTTATTTGGTGCTTTTCAAAACAAAGCACCAGGAAACATTTCTGGAAATCAAACACAGTAATTTACCTTTAACCAGCTTTTTGAAATGTTTACTTACATATATAATAATATCTATATGAAATTTTAAATATTTTATCATTAGTAAATGAAAATAGCAAAATGTTTGTTTTAATCAACTGCGTTGGGAAAAATACTTTTAAAAAGCTACCTCTACTTATCAAACCAAGGAAATCTTACTAAACTGGCATATTATCTGATACAAAACACATCATTTTAACAGTAATAATAGTAAAATCGTTTAGTATTGTGGTGTGGGTTACTTATATCCACATAAGTAGCATATACTAATGGTTGGGCATTGAATGTATTTCATTAGAAGGTGGATAACGAAAGAACAGGAACGAAACGTAATTAGTATGCAAATCAATGTACAATAATAATCAATGACGATAGACTGATATTTACAGAATAAGCGGTCAAGATTGAGACAATTGATTGAAAGTTTGCAAATTAACTATTTACCATATGGTTCTCATATTCGACTGAGATATTCTGTAATTTGACGCCTACATACATTCGATTGTCCCCACTTGTGTTCTTGTTCACTACTGTGTTAGTCAAAATAATTATTTATATGCTGTATTCTTGTGAATATATTTCTCAACCTGTACCAGAAAAGTACCAAACTTATGAGACAGAAAAGTAGAAACCATCAGTGTTTTATTCATTGTTATTCCACATAAAATTCAGACCATCAATTAATTCATTTCAGATTTTATCATGGTTTTCAAGAGTGACCTTAGAGATAACAGATTTATATTCATGTATCATTTGTCGAAATGTATTTAAACACTTACTATACATAACAGGTCATTTTATTTTAATATTTCAAACAGTTTACAAAATATGTAGGCGTTCAAAAGTTTACTTTAGTAAACATTTACTAGTCATTCAGTTTCAGAATGATTAATGATTGGAGTAAATCGAATACTTTTGACAGATTAGTTAAATTTAATAATATCTCATCATTGTCAAACTAAATATACATAACTACTGTGGTGTGTTAACGTTATTTGTATAGTTACAGAAAGTTCAACATGAAATGACTTTTGATTATGGGAAGGAAATTTAATGAATATAATTGGTTCTTATTGATAACAACAAAATTTTGTTGAAAATTTTCTTTAAATCAAGATGAAATCAAACTTTAATGATATGAATAGACGTAAATTGTTTTAGGTTACTTCTTTTGAAGTATAAAGAGGAAAATGAAAGAAAAGAGGACAGGAATTTGAAGTAGACCAAGCAAATTACTTAAGGTTCTACTTATCAGGTGTTTTGTTGGACATTTATTTCTGATTGTGCATTAAATAAGTGAGTTGCATCTATTTTCAGCAGAAGTATACAAACCACTTCATTGGATGAGTTGTATAATTCATTTGTCTGGTTTGATTTTTCTAAAATGTGACCTGTTCAATATTTTCAAATACGAAGTTGGACTTACCTTCTAGCATTAGACTTTCATTACAATGAAATTGATTTTCATCAACTACTGTACGAATTGGTTGTTTGCAAGACTGTCAAAAGATGTTGAAACTGAAATTTGATGAGTGTATATGGGTTTTGCTCGTTTACTAATCTGAAGTATAACTGGTTCGAACCCGGGACCTTCGGACTCGCGCACAAATGGCTAACCTCTAGACCACTGAGACGACATTCAACGGTATTAGTGTCTAACTTCAACCAGTCCACGATATTGCGCGACCGTCCGCAATTGTTTCCAGTGAGTAATTCATTCACAACAGGCACAGTGGATACCGGCTCAGTGGTCTAGAGGTTAAGCGTTGGTGTGCGAGAGCGAAGGTCTTGGGTTCTAGTCCCGCGCACGGGATTGTGAATTCACACAGTTAAGGAGTCTCAAAATGTACATAATTCAACGTATTTAACGCTGTTAAAGCATATGAATTCATTACTGGTTGTCAAGAAAATTTCATGCTAACATGGTGGAGAAGATTTGTAGTTCCTATGAATGGTTTTGAGAATATTATAACTGTTGAAGTCAGTATCGGTACAGTTTCTCTTGGAACTTTATTTAAAGATGAGTAGAAAATTGAAATATGACTGCGAAATTCCTGACGAAAACTAGCGGCCAGATTGTTTTACTGTTAATAAGAAATATTTCAGAAATCATTCAAAATGATTAGAAAGCCCTTCAGAATCACTATCGACTATACACCTACTTACCGGCTTCATGTAATTATGTCCAAACAACAAGATACATCATGAAACCTAATATATAACCAAAGATGGACAGTGGCTGGCAGTGAAATCCAGGACGCGCGTTTCGTCCTATTTGGGACTTGTCAGCTGGATATACCTGCATCTCAGAGTTGATGTTCACCCTGGGACTCGAACCCAGTACCTTTCACTTCAAACGTCGTCGCGTTATTCACTCAGCTACTGAGTCCTGATAGACACTTATAATGCTTGTGAATTAAGGCTATATCGAGGCAATGCGCACAATATGCACATATGCCAATAAGAGACTAATCAATTACAGTCCTAAAAATCAATGGGAAGATTCAAACAAACAATACCAAGTGAATTCTAATATATAACCGTTTATAAAATAGGTTACTATAATCATTATGTCAGACAAAACATCCATTACAATTTTATAACCTTTCACATAACAATTGGTTTCATATCATAAAATTTCATATTCCCCTCTGAAATCAATCCATATGAAATATTTACTTTTTAGTAGTCAACTACTTATAGGTTTTTCCAATAAAGTAATATATTATCCTTTTTTTCTTTCTTAACTATAGTTTAACTGTGCTTGGAAAATATTCATTTATAATTTAACCTTTTTGTTTTCAATTCCATTGATGAATCATTAATTTAGGATTATCTAAATATAAAAGATTATTCAATGGAAATAGTTTATTTTATAATAATCGAAATATTTTCCTTGTATTATATAAAGTATTCTGACCAATCATTAATTTGTATTTTATAAAAATCAATATCGGCAACCTGATCTTATTATTAAGTTATAGTTAAAAGAAGAAAATAAGTATTCATATGATTGTATTCATAAAGAATGAAGAATCTATATTATCATTGATGTAAGACATTAAGGAAAAACTTGTTACAGAAATAAATTTAGACAATTGATCGAATTAATTTCAATCAAGATCGGTTGAAAGTAATAGAAATAATTGGTTGTAGATGATTTGTATCAAGGATGATCATCATTTGAGGAACTATCGAATCCTAGGTATCACCGGACAAGCATTTTGCTTCAATGTATATTATATGTGTAAGATAACATTCATTAAGTCAATGAAGAGGTAGTTATTTGTCAAAAGGAATAGATGACATTCCTGTCGTATCACGGATTGGATAGGGGTGGAAAACAGTGACTAATAAATTATTTGACTCAGTGGATGGATAGTATTATGCTCACAGTAAACATATCGGTTTTAAAGTGTGAAGGTTGTGAGTGAGGATTTATGTGGTATTGCAAAATAAGTTTTCATTGTTATTCTATCCTATGTCACATACAAAGCTCTTCAAACAAATATAAAGCCATGATTTAAATCAATTAGAAACTACACAAATAAGTCCAAAAATACATAGGAAGTCGTAATTATTTCATACTGATTATATATGTATACGGCACTATCTCTATAGTGGTTAAGACACTTGTACATAAAGTAAGAACGTACTTTATAAGTATTCCTTTAGAAGCCTTTTACAAAAGATTTACCCTAAATAGTTGTAATCACTGAGTTTTTACATTGGTCTAAATATGAGGTCATGTGTTCCCAGAACGTTTTATATGATCTTTACTTACTATTTTTATTAACTTTTGGTTAAATCGTGTATAATTCCTAGAAAAAAAAGGATTTAGCATTATATAATAATCAGTTTACATTTAACATCAAGCAGTATGTAAATTTATTTAATATCGAAATGGGATAATTTCTTTGTTTAGTAAAAAACTTTGTACACAGGTTGAAAATATTGTGTCATGATAGATTAATCTGTCGTTTTTAATAAACCATTATAAAGCTCTTAAAGTATGGCTTATGAAGATCTAAACAGTTAAGAGTAATTTTGGCGGCCTGCTTGAATATCTGGGTTACCTCTTCCTGACAATAACATATCTCAACAAGTGATCTGTCTTTTGTTTATTTTAACACATCATTATGTCTATTAATCGCATAACCTATTTAGATGCATTTATGAAAAGTTTGCGATCTTTCGCCGTATAACTTACAAAAAAGTACATTCAGAGACATTGTGTTGGTGTAGGTGATTAGCGCATTTTATTCATTTGTTTAAAACTGTTAAATGAAAAAATCATAGATTATGATCATACCGATTGTGTTTCGTTTGAGTTGTTTTAACACTTGATAATTGATAAACAAGTTATTTCTGGATAAATTAAAAAGCTCTCTAGAAAAATAGGAACAATATTCTGGATGTTAAGGGACGGATAGTAATCGGCCAATTATTCGAGACTTAAAATTTATTATTTTATCTTATCCCTATATGTATGAACTTTTCATTCTTATAATTATTTACATTAGAAATGGTGGTATTTGCAAAAAGAAACATTGAGAGACAAAACCAAGGAGACATTTTGTGGTAAATGTATTTATATTATAATTAAAATATTAGTAGATATTTATGTAAACAAACGACTATCATCTTCAAGACTGATACTTTATGATAGTCGTCTCATCGATAATTAATAAAAGTAGTTTTGAAGCTTGTAAATCAGAGGTACGAATTTATAAATCTGGAGAGGTCAGCGACCATTAAGTATCTTTGTATAGAGGTTAGCGTTTTCATCTTAATATTAATTACATCAGCGCAGAAGAAGTCTAAAATGTTAAAAATGGCTTAATGAGTTAATGTAAAAAAATAATGAATAATTGAGATTTAATAACAATAATAATAACAATAAATTCACCCATTAGGTTCTTAAATATGGGTCACACCAAGTGTGAGGGCTAGTGATATAACACTCCTGGTCATTTCAGGGTTTAAACCTGGGACTTAACGGCCACCTCTTCATTCAGTTTACTAATAAATGAATCACTTTCCGCCATGTCGATGACAAATATTAATTTTGTTTGTTTTAACAGGGTTTATTTTGATATATATGACGAATGATTGGGAGGGTGTTAGTTTTCTTTAAGAACTGGTATCTGCTGAGAAACTATTTCTAAAGCTAACGGACAACAGACATTCATTTCTTTCTGATCTAAAATTTCTAAACAGTATACAGTCACGACCCCAGCAAGGTTCAAAGTAAGAACAGACTTTGCCGTTAGTATGATAAGTGCAAATCAATGAGATAGTATTCGACAGTTCCTGTCACCATTTAATATTTTACTATATTGAGTCACCTCCATTCAATACAACTGCTGATATTTTATTCACCAGCAATATAGATATAAGGTACTTAGCTTGATTGTTTAGTCTTCAGGTTACATGATAATGTCCTACTATTAGGACAAATGGACACTGTATTGAAGTAGCACTAAAGAAATATATTTTGTCACACTAGTTTAGTCACAGGACAGCATTAAAAAGTAAACTACAGAAGATGAACCGTATATACTTGCCAGAGCTTTGAATTTTATCATCCCTGTTCAAAATGACGAATTTTCTTTTTTACGTTCATATTCACTATGGATAATCCATAGTGGACATTTGGATATATAAATAGGTTTCACTGTATGTGAACTAATAGTATTTTGTTCTTATTCGTCTGTTTCTGTGAATCTGTAACATATTCAAACTATCACAACAGAAGTTATACTTCTATGACAGTCGTGTTAATTCCCCTCTAAAGTTTATCACATAATATTACTATTTTATGTAGTTTTCTTGCACTTTCTTTTCTACTGGCAATATAGAATCTATTTATTTTGTTTCATCTTAAAAGCCTAACGAGTATTTTTTTCCAAAGAACAAAGTTTTCTTGTTTAAAGTTATCTAACATTATATGTCTTGTATCAGCAGCTGTATATCTTCACGTTATGTATTCCATGGATCTATAAAAAGGCTTATTTATTTCACTCGTGTCTTTTAAAGGATTAAATATTGTATTTGAATTACTATTAGATTGGTTGTGATGACTTTCGTTGATAGATTTCTGTTCTATCAATAATAATCATGAATAAAGTTACTGATAAATGCAAAGCTGCACTTGGTTTCAAACCAAGGAATTCGGTAAGTTATTAGTTCAACAATTTATTGGCTGAGCAGGATAAATGTTGCGTTGATTTAAATCTATCCGTATGACTGAGTGTTTATGCGTTAAAATCTCCATCTCAGACTAACTTATTTGCACATATATTATACTAAGTATATATTCGATTTCTTCTTTTGTAAAAAACTTACATAAATGCAATTTTTTTACAGTAAAATAGTAAGCTTAGTTTAAAAACTAGAAATTTATAGACTTATCTGATTATAATGCATGATTGAGTTGTTTATATCACAATGAATCATTTGAAACTAGTGAGTTGTTAACTGATTTGTATAGTTATATCATATACCCTTGTGGGCCAGGGTAATTTTGTACTGGTTTTCAGGAGAAGCAGACATCATCCAGACTTTTACTTGACAACCCAAACAGTACAGCTCAATCCGGCTTAACAGGAGAGCCAGACACTGCCCAGGCTTGACCCGAGCAGTACAGCTCAATCCCGCCCCATAGGAGAACCAAACACTATATGGGCTTCAACGCTACAATCCGAACAGTACAGCTCAATCCTGTGGCGCAACCACACAGGTACCAAGCACCCTGGTGGATCATGTTAACTGATTTACCTGTCTTGAACAAATTTATTGGAGAAACATTCATAGTCTTAATTTGATTTGTATGAAACCATACGTGTATAAATTTTCCAGTGTAGATTTATGTTAAGAGAGAACTTGTATTCATGAAAAATTATCATTTTGATTAATCTTGATGAATACAACGATTTGGATTGTGACAGTTTTGTTCTAATGTCTTCATTACATTAATTTTATACAAAAAAAAGTAAACACTTTATAAAATTTATTCAACCAACATAAGCTTTTTAATATCAAGACCCCTTTTTTGATGAAAATGGCAATGGAATCAACAGTTATTTGTTAGAGTTTTAACATTGAATTCTATTATTTAACAAGTACGAATAGTGGTAAATTGAATCGCAAATTGTTTGCACATTTGATCTTATTCAGCTAAAATGACTTAACAAGAAATTACTTTTATATTATATTCTGTGCTTCTTAGGATCTTTGACGTCATCCATGAGATAATAGCTTATAGATAATATTCCATTGCAAGTGGGATATATTACACAATGTGTTAATTTATAGCGTGAATCAAATTTATATACTATTCTAAATCGAGAAATGTTGAATAATCTGAAACAAGAACAAAATGGACGTTTTAATGTTCGTTGTATTGAATATTTCTTCAATTCAAGAAACAAGTTCTATTTGAGCATATAAACATTAAACAATATATTGAAAACTTATTTTTAACTAAAATTGGACTCAGATTGTATTTTATTAAAGTAAGAAGGTTTTGAGAAAATGTCTTTATTGATATTGCAAAATTTCAATTTTATTTTTTCGATGAAAACTCATTCAATTTTTGTAAAAAATAGTAGATCTACTTTGTAATTTCTTATGATGAGTTCAGCATGTGATTAAGTGTGATCTTTAAATTTAGTAGAATGCAAATGATAATCGATTAAAAGGGAAAACCTCAAATTTGAAGAAAATTATCGTTCTTTTAAAAGAACCTGGAAACACTGGATGGCTGTTTCGTCCCAGTATAAGAATCCTCAGCAATGCGCATCCATGGTATTGGTTTTCTTTAATAAAAATTCTAAAGTCTTTTAGAATTGATATAAGAGTCATTTTATTTACAAGCAAATTTAATATCACAACAAAAATTTTAAAACCTTAAAACAGAGCTATTTTCTCAAATTGAATTAGATCTCATCAGTTGTATTTTGTAGTCGAGTCCTATCATACAGTACAATATAACTGAGTTTTACAAAATTTTAATATTTTTAATATTAAAACAAAGTACAAATCAAATAGTAAGTCTTAGATAAATACTTTTGAACACTAAGCTGGCAAAAATTTAAAAAAAAATAAAAGACGAGAACACGACTGGGGACAAGCGAATGTATTTTAGCTCAACATTTTCGTACCAATTGCGTGCCGTTCCCGTTCTCTCCTTATCGATCTTCTACTGAAACACATTCAATGCCCGACCATCGTTATATGCTACTTATGTGGATATCAGTAACCCACACCACACTACTATAACCTTATTTCACAATCATATTATCACATTTAATTGTAATAATGATAATTGACGTATTCAGTAGTAAATCATTTTTATTAGTCAGTAGTTAACTCTTTTAATCTCTTAAAAAAATTGGTATTTTTTTTCTCAAAAAATTCCCATTTTAATAAAACAAAAAAATAAAATGAACTGAATGATGAACATAGGTTTCAACAAATCCCCCGCCCATGAGTATAAGCACTATCAATATAATAAAATGATTAATATTGAATTAATAATAATTATTATTATTACGTAATGTTAAATTTACATGTCAATCGAAGTTATAAGATTATTAAACGAATTAAATGTGAATAATATAAGATAAAAGTAAAATTTATGTAATTTACAGATCAGATTAAATGTTCAATTAAAAATTACATAATGAATAGATTTAATTTTTATTCAAAAAAAAATTTAGAAAATGGGAATGAAGGTTCGTTAGATCCCTTTCTTTCTTTTCTTTTTATTTTTTTGTTAGATCAATAAGAAAACTGACGGTAATAATAACAATGATTTTTTTCTAAAAAGAGATAATGTGCGTATTGTAATTGTATTTCAGAAATTTTAACTTTAGGTATCTGGGGAAAATTTTACTAAGAAGTGTGTTCTATATTCAATCGGTACAGTTTTAATTAAAAATGGTTATAAAATAATAATAATAATAACTCCGTCAGTGGTTTTATGAGGCATTTTATAGAATGTAATCACAGTTTTTAATACAACTATCAACTGATTGAAGTAGGCAGAATCAGAAAGCACTACGATAATGCCTTTTTGTACACATGTTCGCACTGAAAATCTCACACATTCTGTTTGCCATTTTCTCAAATGAAAAAAAAACATCGTGGAATACTATGAATTCATAGAATTTTGTTATTGTATATTGTACAACAAGCTAGAATGATGCATAATGCATAATAAAACTCAACTACAAAATACAACTGATGATATCTAATTCAATTTGAGATAATAGTTCCGTTTTAAAGTTACAAAACTTACTTGTAAATAAAATGACTCTTATAACAATTAGATCATTGGTTTATGTGGAATGGTTTGATGAAGAACTAAAAGGGAAGCTAATTATCATCTGAACATATTTGTCAAATGTATGTTGACAAGGTAACAAAATTCGATAAGATTAGTTCAAAAACTGTACTAATTTCCATTTTATTAAAAATTTCATTTAAAGTTTACTTTCTAGAAGACATGCTGAATGAAAACACTTTAGTATATGTATAAAAAATATGTTTGTTTCTGATAAAATGGATAATCTTCATGTTGATTAGACAAATCATTCATCTTTAATTAATTTAAATACATCTATTTACTTTATGGCTCTGAGTGAATTTAATTGAGTCAAATAGTAATTTAACTTTTTTACTAAAACTTGACATTCATAAGCGGGTATATATTTTACTTACAAAAGACATTCTTACATAATGAAAGGGATCCTCTTATAGAATTATATAATTTTAGGTTGTGTATATATTTGTTTGGGTAGGTTTGTCTATGATGTCTGATCAGAATTCTAGTCTCTTTTCAGTTCTTATTAATAAAAACAAAATCTGTAATGTAACCAGCAGTGCACATGAAAGATATTTAAACAAAATGAAACATATAGTATCATTCTCAAGGCGACAAGTGAAATCGTTAGTTCACTTTTTTTCGTAACAGGTTTGATTGAATTCTATTCTTTTCTTCCCCTTCATTTCTTCGAGTTTGATCATTTTTATACAAATAATTCAATTACTTGTGTTTTTATTTTGCATAATCTAATGAAATGAAGATTCGATTTTTTCCCTAAAGTTCCTCTACTTTGTACCTTGATATTATAGATGTATGTATTCATTTAGGGCTAGATTAATATTATGAAACAAAAACTATTTATGTATGAGAATAATTAGTTAACCAGGGAAAATCTAGTGAAACTATATAGTATTATGTGTGTTGATTTATCTGTTTTTGAAAGTAGATGTAAAGAGAATAATGCAATTTATTTCTTGAAGTTACATGAATAATCTGTTTCTAATAGCTCAAAGCTAGTAAATATACTGATGGAATTTAAATTAACATATCAAAACAATATAAATAGGAATAATATATTTTTGAAATCTCAGCGAATGAATTTGAAGTAAATCCAACATTTTGCCTGATAATCTGGTCCAAGCTTGGACCTATTTAACGTCTTACATCAACTCGGCGCCCAAATACTGTGAAACTATTCGCTCTAATTTAGACGAAAGTTCTTATATATCAAGATAATATAGTTATCAAAGTTATTTCTAAATTATATTTCATATAACTAAAATTGCTTGATTCAATTAACATCAATAACAATCATATTTGTCTTATCATTTAGTATACTTTGATCAACCATTTCAGTAATCAAAAATGAAACCGATTGGCTTTAAAATAGAACAAAGGTTTAATCCTTCTGGTTAGCGTTTTTTTAGCGAGTTGGTTTTCTACGGGTTGGGGTCGCTAACCCCATGCCCAACCCTCCTGCTTTATCCGGGCTTGGGACTGACAGTAGAAATTTTTATTAGCTCATAATATATACGCACAATTGATTTATTATAGAGTTGATCAGCTGTATCATTACGGTATCCACATATTTATCAGTTTCCATAAATAAAATATTTCATATTGATCATGTCAAAACAATCAAACAAAAATAATGGAACAAATTAGAATCGTTTATGAATATTTTACCAATATAATTCAGTAGAGGTTTCATAGATGTTGCAATTATTTATGGTAACTTGAAATGATTTGCAGACATATATATCAGACAACTACCATTCATATAGAATTGATCTACTAACAAAACTCTATCATTTAACTTTATTTGTCAGTAGTTTTTGATACTCCACTCTAAAAATAAACATAATTTACATCGAATTCACTTAATATTGTTTGTTTGAGTCTTCCCATTGATGTTTGGGACTGCAACTGGTCAGTCTCTAATTGGCATATGTGCATATTGTACGTATTGTCTCGATATTGCCTTAATTCACAAGCATTATAAATGGCTATCAGGATTCAGCAGCTGAGTGAATAATGCGATGGCGTATGAAGCGAAAGGTACTGGGTTCGAGCCCCAGAGTGAACATCAACTCTGAGATGCAGGTACATCCAGCTGACAAGTCCCAAATAGGACGAAACTTGCGTCCTGGATTCCACTGCTAGCCACTATTCATCTTTGCTTACAAAACTATTTAATCATTCAATACATCTCATTACGTTACATTAGTGAATAACTTGTTGAATTATTACACAATTAACAGAAAGATGTGATATAATGATATGATATTTATCATTAATAGGTAACTGAAAGTATTATAATAATTCAAATTCAACAATAATAGAAATTCTTTATGATTTCATCAAAAATATTTTAAACCTTATATGTAATCTTGATAGATAAGATTTAAAAAATTTCAGTCAATAAATGATTTAGTTACTTGTTAAAGTTCATATTTGATGACTAGGAAACTAGTTAAGTAATATATAAATTCATGCATAACCTAATGTAGAAAGAACAATTCTATATATATATTTATGTGTCAATGGTTATGTTTTGAAAACATGTCCTAATACATGTATATAGATGTTTAAAATTTGTTAAATATTAGTTCAACTAGTCTTAAAATCAAGAGATAATCATCATAGTAACAATATTTTATATAACATATATCTGTCAAAATTTGTATACATTTTGTCATATTCATATTTATTCCACTTAATGATTCAATAAGTAACTTATATCCATATATAACGTAACTTTTACTATTTGCAACACTTATAAGTTGACAATTGGATTATTTTCTTGTTTATACTACTATTATTATTATTACTAGTAATATGTAATGAGAAAATATTTGAATAATTTTCATATATATATATATATATATTTGGACATGTTCACTGATAAGTTGACCTATATTTTTAAGTAAAACTATGCTTATTTTTGAAATTATTTCGTTTATTTTTTTCGAAAAAAAAATAGGTCAGTTTAAAAATTTTTAAATGACACCATTTTCTGTAATGATAAAGAAATTGTAACTGTGATTTTTTGTTTTTAATTCAATAAATTAGTATCCAATGAACATGTTGACAACAGTCTACGTTTTAGAGATGGTGGAGAAGATTTATAGCTCAGGTGGATGATTTTGATGAAGTTTTGTTCTATGAGCTGGATGGTTTGGTCTTGGAGCTTTCATCGTCCTTCTGGACGACATCATCTGCACAAACTTTAAACACTTCACTTCTACCAAACCATCTAGCTCAGAGAATAAAACTCCATCAAAATCTACGTTTTAAATTTCATATATATTTGTTATATATACAGTTAAGAAATGTTATCAGTACTAAGATAATTCTTTTGTATTTTTAATTTATGTTAAGGTAAAATAATTGTATATTAACATGAAGTAATATTTTTTTTAAATTAAATTGAGATGTAAATTATCTTTACATTTAAAAGGGATTGAGTAGGAGTCACGAACCAATAAGCTAGTGGGTTGCAAATATTGATAACGTGGAACTGAAACCAACAGATCTTCATGGAAGCAGGCTACCTTTTTTTCCCATCCTTGTATATCTTTGTATTACTTTGGTTTATATTAGATTGTATTTCAGAAAATGTGTACTAACAAAATATTATCGACACAAATACGTGAAATTCGTGAACTCTTACAGGAACTGATCACCTTTGAAGTAATTAATCCAGAGTGTATGATTCATGTATTGTAGACCTTTTAGGCCATGAATATATATACATCATAATTGATTATTTAGTGTTTATGCGATAATCATTCATCATGTAGTTCAAGGATTTATTATTATTTTTAATTTATTGGAAATTTAAAATCATAAAAGCTCTTTTGTTGCATCCCAAAACTTTTCACTAGACGTTTATTGTCAGTTGAAATTAGTATGTTTGGAATTACTAGCCGTGTAACTAATATTTATAGTTAATTCTGAGGTTTGTAAAGCATTGGATGACCATTATAAAACTCTACCTAGAATATGAATGAGTATGTATAGGACAGCGTCTTAATGGTATTGTGTTAATTATGTTTCAATGATGATTGTTAGTTCTCATTTTGAAAATCATTTTTTCCCTCAGTCTATTGTTACAAATAAATCCATTTCGAGGAATTTTTGTCAACCCCGGTAAAATGAAAAGGGATAAACTGTCGCTCTTTATGTAAGTCTTATCATGAATTAAAGTCAGTTGAACAAGTCAAACATGTTTTGACATTCAGTATGTATATATTATCGGTACTAGATATAGATTGGGATAAAAAATACCCAACAAACATCCTTGTCATTTGGGAAAGATATTTCGACGCAGTTATTGAAGTTAATGTCTGAATAAATGTCGTTTACATTTATTAGAATTTTAAAGAACTAATGCTTTACAAAGAGTAGCATTTGAAAATAGAATTAAAAATGAACTGAAAATTTACAACTATATATTAAATCTATTCCAACGTGTATGTAATTTTAGATAAAATTACACTTAAAACTTATATTCTAATGAACCATCATCCATCTTTCTTTCAGAAAAAAGTGATGGGTATAGCGTATAGTGAATAATGTTATTTAATAATGAAGATATTAGTCAACTACTGTGCATCAGATAAGATTAAACAACTTTTTAATATTTCACGGGTTTCTATGATTGTATGACTGAAGCCTACTTTTACATTATATGCCTAACTCTCTACAAATCCACATTATATAATAGACAAATGTGATTTTCTGACACTTTGGTCACCGAAACTTTCATTACATTTGACAATTCCTTTATTATCTTTATTGTCGTCAGCATAATTATTGCTGTCATAAGCAATAGGTATTTTCTTATGTTTCGGTGCTTTTTACCAGTTTATTTACATTATTGATAATAGTTGACATAAATCCTTTCTGATAGATTAAGTCACAAATTTTTCTGTTTATTCTATCATTACATATATCTGGCCTATATAACTCTGAAGTGTAGTTATGGTGTTTTTCAATTCTGAACTGAAATACTTTACATTTGTTTCTCATGAATTACGCTTGTAGAACTACATGGTAACGTGTATAAGGAAGATTTATTGCATCGACAATGGAATGCATTCCCTGTGAGTCAAAATACTTGTTATTACTGTCTAATATAAGATCATCAATAGAAATGACTGTGTGAAATAAAAACTAATTTCACATATGACATAAACTAATGCAAACAATTACATAATTTATTTGATAGAAAAAATTAAGAATATGTGACATACTACTAAGTATATTTTATGGATATTATTGTCAAACAGTTTTAAATAATCAAAAAGAACAGTTTTAAAAATGAGTTAAAGTTACGTATTAGCAAGTTGAATTTTTGAATGATATACCATTAAAAATAGGTAGTATGAAAATTAGGATTTCCAACTGTTGTATTCACTAGAAAAAACTGAAATTTCAAGGAGAGTAAAATGTTTAAATAACAACTGGTCAAAGTGTGTATGATGCATTCTCGTCATTATTGTGTCGACCGAAAGAATATACAACGACAAACTTGCGTATCCGATATTTGCTTTATAGTATGATTTGTTTATAGTGTTTCAGTGACCCTATATTTGACTCAAGTTAGATTGCATTCTGGTTTTGTTTTTCTCCTTCCACTTCGTTTCTGTGAATGTCTGTCTGAAACAACAAGTGTAGGAAATATACGTATTCAGAACTCATTCTCATATTTGGTTTATTTTATTCTGTCATTCCCTAACGCGAATTATGTCGGTAATTATATACGAGAGTTGGCGGCATGTATATTTCTATGACGACCAGCATAAGATAAACACAGATCAGATAAACACAATCTAAGCAGTAATTAGTAAAGTTGTACTAAACACTCAGTGCAAGAATGATATATCATATGTTTACGACTCTCGCGTTAAAGACATGTGTTGCAGGGCTAATCATAATTTTACTCAGAAACTAAAGTAAAATTGGAAGATTTGAGAAGATATTTAACCGAAGGATAATTTGAAAAATTACGAAATAAGTAATTAAACGATTTAGATTTGAGTTTTGGTTAGGAATGGTGGATTATTTAGTGATTTTCTAAACTTTCACAGATTTAACATCGATGGTATATTTGCCTAACTATAGCCTCCTTTGCCGTGTAATGGAATCTACGAATAGGTAAACGAAGACTCAAAACTATCTTTTAAGGATAATGACTGTTAGACTAAGCATAACAGGAAGATGTAGACTTCCTAATTGTGGTTTGTGCGACACTTTAATACATGACTGGAAAAGTTACTGGATATGATGCAGCATACATTGCACTGGGAAGAGCTGTATTTGTCCTTCATCTTACTCGAAATCCTGAGTTTTATTTCGTCAATATTTTCACTCTCCTCACTAATACTTTCTATTCTTTCCCCCATGCTTTGCTTCTTATCAATTTCATCTTCCCTTCTGTCGATGTAACGTTTAATAGCTTACCCGAATGGATCCGTTTGGGGTTCGACATTATCAATGATAATCCGATCATTTGCTAATCAACTATTTAAATCCAAAAGAAGAAGGTAATTGATTCTATTGGGCCTATCAGCACCTTTAAGAATTGGCCACCATTTTGTGCAAATGGTCGAAGGACAAAGTGAGGGTTACAAATTCTCTCATTATCTCCTTAAACACTATTAAAAGTCACAATCTGATAAAATTAGCTTTATTATTACGTTTTGTTTCAACTGCCTATTCAATATGAAAGAAAAAGCCATAATCATCATTTGTGGAACCCATAATTTTCTGAGAAATAGAAACTCAGTGATTCAAAATATCCATTGATCTTTTAGTGGATTTTATTAGGATAAGTCCAATTGGATCACGTTTTCCAGTTACATATCATATCGATTTCTGATCAACTTTACAGTTTATCGGATAAATGAAATGAACATGACACGAAAACACCTTTCAATAATATTTTCTATGTAGTCCGTTTACATTTCAGCAGTCTAAATCCATGATCTCATCTAATTCCTTGACGCAACAGCTATTCATTATTCTCTTGCCTTCAGTTTTACCCGAAAATTAATCTGTCACAAATATAACCTACAAATCAAATCAACCTCCACAAAACTTCGTCATCAATATTGTGAATATGGCAAAAATATCTACTTAGAAATACAATTATGTAACAACAATCATCAATCATATGGGACGGCTAACGGGGCAAAATCAGAAAAAAATTATCGCAGGGAAAGAAAATATTATAATTTTTCATCACTTAAAATTGTAAGAATTGCTTTGAAACATCCGAATTGTTCCACGTCTTGTATAGATCCCTTACGAGATATCGCTAAATGCAATAAGTTGTATAATACACTGAAAGATCGATAAGACCTAATTGAACATGTTACTCTTTCTGGAAGTTGTAAAAATAATATTCACGATTTAACATATCACGTTGAGTGAGATCATTGGTAATAAATTTGAATATGTTGGCTCATGTTCGATTCATTCCTCAGCATAGGGAGCAATCATTGCGTCATCCAGATGAAATGCTACATTGCTTGCTTATTTATGGTATTTTAATTTTGTCACAATTCCCTCAGTTATAATATTCTAAGTCTAACAAAGATAAGATATGATAAGATTATGTGATACTTGTTTTACTAATTCAAAAGTAATGATATTAGTTAAGTACCTGTTATCAAAGTACCGAGTCCTTAGTTATGTAAATGTTACGTAACTATCTCTGCATACATTTTTGGAGGTCGTTAAATGACATAATTATCTAGGTACATGAGGCTTTATTTCTATGTGTTTACCATTGCTTTCAGTTTTTTATTAAGCTAGATAAATAAGTAATACGACCAGACTTTTCTTTTACTTATTATCTGAGAAAATATATTGAGATATATTTGTAAGGGATTGAGTTTGGCTGTATTTATACTTAGTACTACACATATTCAATATACACTAAAATGCATGGACCCTGAGCAGAGCTTGTATTATATTTGAATTTCGGCAAGAGAAGAAATTCAGAGCTGACGTTTCGTCCTGTTTGTAACTCATCTGAAGGATGTTTACCCATCATAATGTTTATATTCACTCTAATACTTAAACTAAGTACATAAAACTATAAACAACAAGAACGAAATAAGACGAAATGAAAGCCACAGATTCCATTACTTGTTAAGATTTAAATGTATTACTGCTTTTTAGACTAAAAATAGTGGTCGTTCAGTTTAACAAACTGATAGTCTTGATTTCATATTTTCAGTACAGTTTGTGAAAAGATTTATTGGTTATCGTAACACAAATTATATTAATCTCCTTTCACTTTATTATTCAGAATCTCATTTGAAACATTTGTTCAAACGTGGTAAGAATACTGTTTGCGAAACATAAATACATACCCATCCACATTTTTGTATTGGTTAAAAAAGCTAACTATGTTTGTGATTTCAAATGGTGTTTCTGTGTGTGCATTTGTTTGCTAACATTATCTTATTTGTTTCTACATAAAATAATACAAATTTTTGGAAGTGAAAATTTTTTGGTCACAATATTTTTTCACGAGGATTTATGTGATAAATATATGAAGGTACTTAAATAAACAATATGGCTAAATTAATACTATTTAGGATGGATATTTGCCAGCATAGGCTAATCAGTTTCAGTTTTTAACATAAAGAAGATGAAAATTCAAACCCTTATAAAATAAACTTCCACTATTTATTGTAGGATTCGATTAGTGATAAAGTATTTGTATCGCTTAAACTTAACAGTAAACACACTTGGTGTTGTTTGTTTGTATTTTCTCATCGTTATTTAGGACTGCAATTGATCAGAGTGAACATTGACTCTGAGATGCAGGTACATTCAGCTGACGAATTCCAAATATGACTAAATGCGCGTCTCATATTCTAGTGACAGTCACTATCCATCTTGACAGTTAACAGTTATCTGAGTAGTTTTAACTGGATAATTATGAAAGATCTTTAATAATTGTGAGCCTAATGCATATTTTTCTTTGAACAATAAGTTTATTAGTGAAACTGTTTCTGAAGAATCATCATTTCAGAGAGAGAACGTTAATACAGATGACATTCCAAAAGACAGCCACTTCTTCGATGAAAGATATTCTAGATGAAATGGTTATATTCCATTATTATTCCATAGTTCAGGTTGTATGTGTATAATCATTTGAAAATACATTTCTTTGTGTAATCTTCGGATTGATTTAGTTTGAATATCAGAAGTTGTATGAGAATATGGAAGAAGTCGCTCATGCTAGAATGAGAACAACACAACATCATATCATTTTGAATAAGTCTGATAAGATAAACAATCAACAGTAATTGATTAATCCGAAATGGAGAAATTTTAACTGGTTAAAATATTCACCACAAACTCATTTAATTCAAATTAAAAATCATTCAGTGTTGCAATAAGTTTTAACCTACCTTCTTTAAATGAACATCTTTCCCAATAGATGTTATGTTTCTATTGATGGATTAAAAAAGACAGAGTTAAAAAAAGAACTTAAATCGAATCAGTTATTTAGGCTCACAAGTTAATAAATTCACTCAGTATTGTTTGTTTGAATCTCTCCATTGATGTTTAGAACTGCAACTGGTCAGTCTCTTACTGGCATATGTGCCTACTGTGCGTATTGCCTCGGTGTAGCCTTAATTCGAGTCCCAAATAGGACGAAACTCGCGTCCTGAATTCCACTGCTAGCCACTATCCATCTTTGCCCACAAGTTAATATTATGTTAAAAGTGCTTTTATTTTATGTTTCAATGCCTATCTGCCTTCCACAAATATGAGAATTTCATTTGTTAACAATTTTCGTCTGTAAAACAAAGTAGATCACATAACCAGCTGTAAGAGTATTATAAGAAACAAATTCATTATAACATTAATTATTTATATTTGGTTAGTTGAATTGAGGAGGTTATTTCAGGATGAAGAAAGATTTTAGCATGGACTGACAGCAGGTAGGAATACCATATCTTGCTGTTTTAAAACTACAATAAGAAACAAATACAAGCTTTTCAAGTTATAAAATGAGGGTGATATTTCGAAACCACATGGGTGGAAAATAATAATCTTTATTTTTTGCTTCAGTTGGTTTATGATATTCTATAATCACCGACCAATGAGATCATTGATGAATGTTTAGGTCCAGACATTGTCGCACAATAATGTTTCGAACTTCAGAATAAAACTTTGGTTGCTTGTCTTAAAATTAACCAATATTAAGGACGTTATGAGTGTTTGGTTAAACAGAGATAGAATTACATTGTGAAGCAAGACCCAATCGGCTTTTGTTCTCTAGCTGGCATCACTCTGTGAAGGAAACTCTTCTTGTAATTCATAATATATAAAAGTTCATCACTTGATTAATACTAATGTTTCAAGTGGCGGTAAGCTATCCATCTTCTAAGTACACCATATAAATACCTTTTTTATTTTGTATAATTAGCGGCACTCGAAAGGACATCAATAAAATGTCATTTGAGACATAAAACCAAGGTGTCCTTGTAAACTTGAATAGACGGGTGTCTTCCTTAGGGTTTGAATCCACGTCACTCAGATTTACAGTTCAAGAATTTACAAATAAGCTATCCAGGAAGCGTTTGACATCTTGATACTGATTGGTCACTAAGCAATAACCGAAGTCATGTTTATCTAGTCCTGATTGCTATTCAGATTCTATCATTCATGTTTAAGTGTGGCTAATAACGAGTACCGAATAACTCGAAACATAGGTACAATGTTTCCTATTCACAACTGTTAGCCACCTAACATCAACGTATAATGCATGTTTTGTCGAATCATTTAAACTAATGATCACAGTTCAACAGGATAAATAAAATTCAATTAGCACTGAAGATTAGATAAATATGACATTGGTTATTACTCATTGAATAGTTAATCTACAAGTAATTACACACAAAGATTTGCTAACATCTTTATCAGCAGTTCAAAAAACATATCAATGCATTTTGTAAATGAATTAGGTTTTGTTCATTTGAACATTCCAGTCAATTTTGAGCTGTACAGATAAAAATATAAAAATGACGAGAATCAAAGGATATATCCAACGAAAAGTAACTGGGAAGAAATAAATCTGTTTGGTATTTTTAATCAATTTTGTTTCATACCTCAAATATCAGTTCCCATTTCCATTATGTAATGAATTTCTATTGCGAGTTTCCTAAAAATATGTGCGATCGTCTGAGGAACAATTACTCACGAGTCAAATTTGCTACTTATAGCGTCTAAGTAAAGTTTAGTAAAAAGTTGAGAAACAGTCATTTTGTATAGCAAATTGAGATTTTTTTATAAGATATTTAATACAAACTGAACGTAATTAAAAATAATTCGGAACCTAAATGATTATGAGTTATGGACCTTGTAAGTTATGCATCAGCTTATTGAACTTAGTATATGTATCATCCTATACATTGGTTATCTAAATTATTGTCATGTTGACATTTTTTCTTTTACATACCATAATGTTGCATTAAAAACATAATTGTCAAATGTATTTTACATTTTTGCATGGGAACTAGAGATTTAAATTTTCTTAATAAAAAAGATTTTGTAGAAAGTAAATTTACTTATACCCTACAATACATCAAGTTAAGAAAATTTTTTTTGGATAAATGACATGTAGAATACTTCGATTATTTCTATTCTTGAAATGAAACCAGTAGTTATTACGTCATGTCACCTATAAATCATTAGAATAACATTACTTTATTAAAAAGATGATACTCCAAAGTGTAGTGGTATCTATTTTAAAAAGTACTACTAACAAACAATTGATTTTTTAAAACTTACGTCCGACATTGTGACATTTAAATGGTATCAGTGTATAGTTGTGTCTTGACTTTAAGAAGTTTCTTTCAAAGCAGCTGACGAGATCAATATGTAATAGCGACGGAGAAAAAAACATTACTACAGTAAAGAAAAAGGGAGTATCCCAGCAGAATAGTGTGTTTGTTTTATGAATGTAATTTATAAATAAGTAATACAAAGTAAACATTTCTGACTGTTCATACAGATATTTCATAGAAAGAGATGTTCATTAAATACAGAAACAATATAACTATCTTTTGTTGTTTAACATATGAAACATTCAGTTGTTGATTCATTTATAAGGTACACAAATTTGGGTTTTATTTTTACTGAAACTAAATTGGTTTACTGATTAACAATGTTTTTGAGTTTAATGTTATGATCTGCACAGTCTCAATCTGGATGTATTTTAAAACTATATTAACGATATTGAAGTTATTGTCTACTAACAATTATTATGTTGAAAACAAAGGAATGAAGAGAATTTTCTTTCAGACAGTTTCGTTTATCCAAGCTAAATAATAGCATTTATAGTAATTTAACATATAATGTAGTCTGATAAAAAGGTGGAAAGAGTATTACATAACAATGTGCTTAGAAACTTCACTCATCTAAAAAGATTTGTGTGATGAACGTGAAGTGAAAAAACTGTGTAAGATGAAGTCACATGTGTGAAAGGTGACTATTCATTTAATGATTTTGAAAAAAGCCGAGGAAATAATCTAAAATGTGATAATAATCAATAATTAAAAAAATCTATTAAACATCAAAAGATAGTGTGGTGTGTGCTACTCATACCGTAATAAGTACATATAGTGAGTCAGGAATAGAATTTCTGGCAGCAGAAGGTCAAGAAAATCGAGAAGGAAGGAACGGGAACAAAAAGCGATTGGTATGGAAATTAAGGGACAGTCAAGTTTGAAATAACTGATTGATATTTTGCAAATAAGGCATTTACTGTTTGGTTCTCAGATTTGACTAAGACATCCTGTAATCTTGTGGTTAAAGTATTTCAGTTGTCCCCACTGGTGTTCTTGTACACTACGATAGTATTAACAGTAAATTTACAGAGTTTGATTAGTGAAACATCTTTAATTCTGCATTGATATATACTCGTTTGATCTGACTATTTTCTTTATCATTGAGTTCGTTATTTTGTTTCGAGACAAAAAATTGTAAGCTAAACAATATTGTTTTTATTTTCAAATATATACAACTTGACACATTTCGTAAGTTTACTAAGGGAAAATGAGAAAAAGTCCGTGTTTTTTGATGAGACTGCTATCTTACATGTAATTATTATTTTTGTTTGTTTCGTTTGTACTTCAAATAAGCAGACAACTATGAATGTGGACATTTTTTAGCTTGATGTTAATGTGAAATCTAAACTTCCAAACAAAAAAATATCCACTTTGCAAAATATTACTATTTAAAGGACATAGTGTTCATGTGTGCTTACATAAAAATGCATATTATATTACATAAGTAGTGCAATAGACTTGGATAAGCGAAATTTCTACTAAGTTTATACATTCAACAATTATTGTGTTTACAAGTGTTAAAAAAAACAAATAACATTTCAACATTTTTCCATTCTTTATTGATTTTCATATCTACGAATTCTCATCAATTATTCAAGTAGATGACTTTTTACAATTTAGTTTTACAATCAAATCTCATTCTTTTCAGAAGGGGGTTTTGTGGAGATTTTTGGTAATTTAATCGTTGAAACCATTAGTCAAAAAAAGCTAGACCATTGTGGAAAATCTCGAAGCACTGGATGACCATTTCGTCCTAGTATGGAACTTCTCAATAATGCACATCCATGATCTCGCTCGTGGGATTTGAACCCAGGCCACATTGGTCTCGCACTCATATGCTTAACCTACAGGATACTGAGCCGGCATCCAGCGGTGTTAGTGTCGCGCGTTCGTACGCAAGACCAACAGGTCCTTCGTTCAAATCCCGCGAGGTAAAGATCGTGATTGCGCACTGCTAAGAAGTCACATACTAGGCCATCCAGTGCTTACAGGTTTTCCAAGATGGTTTGCATTTTATTGACTTATGATTTCCCGACCATTGCTGTGGTGGTCTGGCTTGTCTATCGTGATGAACTAATCGAGCTATACTGGCTGGAACAATCGTTCCCTAAGATCCTATCATGTCAGGCAGGTCGGTTGAAGAGCGGTAGGGCTAAAAGCAGCAAACCCAAGGTCCGAAGGCAAAATCGTAGTGCTGACTGTACAGAGGTGTGGCGGCAGTGAGGTGTTTCCTTCAGACAACTAGCATAACAGCGATGCTACCTTCCCACAAGGAGGGGTGGGGTTAAAAAAGGTCGACCCTAAAAATGCACACCTCCCCATATTCCACGGATATCCGTCTCCGGCGGTAAAATCCCAACAAGTTCGGAGCTAACACAAAAACTACCCAGAAAAAGGTCGTGTGTGACCGGCCTCAAGCAGTTGTCCCTTGGGCACTGCGGTCACGCTCTCAGGTCATTAAGACCACTTCTAATCCAATTTTCTTTTCAGGTACCTCTAGAAGAACCCTTCCACGGTGTAGTCAACCGGGTAGTGATAACCGCCCTCATACCTCTAACAGCACTCAAGATCACTGTATTCATAATCAATCTCCTTCTTCAATTCCTATTATTCCTCCCACCTCGACTTTCAACACTAAACTTCCTCTTTCCGATTCCTCCTCAAGTGTCGCCATAACCATTTAAGAAATCTGAGTCTACTTGTATAAGGAAACAATTAACTTATTATTGTGCATTCAATTATTGATTAAAGAGAATCTTGTAAAAAAAAGTAAATAATAATTTTTTAAGGTAAAAGGATTTTGATAAGTTAACTTTAGTCTTAAAAAATAAAATAGAAAAAACCATCTAAATTTAAACTAAGTGAAAAAGAGTAGTACAAAGTTATCATGGAAGATAATGGAATGTAGGGGGGGGATTCGTAATTTAATTATTTATCTAATTGTCATAGGTTGACTTTAATTTTTTCATTATCGAATATTGATTTTCTCGAAAAAATATTTGCTGAACGAATTTCTAAAGATTTATGAAATTTGGAAATTATTCATGATTTTCATCTATTTTAGTTGTTACTTTTTTTGGAAAAATTAAAAAGAAGAAACGGGGAATAAACAAATGATGATTAACAAACAATCTGGCACAAAATGTCATTTAATGTAATGCAATTGGCTGTTTGTATGACCTTTTTCTCAAGAGAAACATTGTTGAAGAAAAAAGTATACATTATCCGGAGACCCATCACAAACCAGAAAACACTAGGAAACTGTTTTGTTCTTGTATGAAACTTCTCGGTATCGTTCGTCAAAGACTCTACAACGGATCAAACAAAGGACTGTAAAGTTATATTTATTAGGATGATCCATTAAGACTATCAAGTTAGAATCCCCTAACCCACCTTTCTCGTTTCAGCTTATTTAAGATATTGTGCGATTATTATAAGATTTCGTTAGTGATATCTACGTGACTCTTATTGCATACATTTTCGTCACTATTTTCGGATTCTCACTGAAATTTCAGGACATTTTCCCGAAGTTATTCTCTAAGATGCAAAAATGAGATCGAAGGAAATCACTTAGTTTTTAAAGTTAATATTCATTTTTATCTAACATCAGTTGAGGAATAAATTCAAGAATTGTTTCATTATTAAAGCTGATAGCTATATAGACGCAGTAGCTACGTGGATAATGTGATGACGTCTGAAGCGAACGGTAATAGGTTTGAGTCCTGGAATAAATATCGACTCTGGGATGCAGGCACACCCGGTTGACGCGTCCCAAGTAGGACGAAACGCGCTTACTGGATTCCACTGCTAGACATCATTCATCTTTTTCATTTTCCAATCAGCTTTTACAACCTCTCTAATTGATTTTTTGATTTCCTCACAATTTTACTTCTCTTAAATAAGTGTTTTTTGAAGAAACATTATAAGTAGTTCTTTTCATATTTTATACAATAGAAGGTTTCTTCCAGTTTTAACTTTAAAGTATAAATGAACTGTATAAAGTTATTACCCTGAATGATACATCAATTTCATTGTATATGCTTGAAACTGTATGCGTTTTTATTATAACAATCCACGTAATTATTTTCTCTTGATTAAGGTAAATCAAAAGTTTTATATAGATTAAAGAACTTTGTCACAATCTACAGTTTTCATCATATTCCCATTTATTTTACTCTTTATTTTGTTTAGATGCTGAGATCAATCATTTAAAATGTAATGAGCTTGATGAAATTTGTACTTCAGGTAAGCAAATAAGTTTTTCTGTACTATTTCTCGAATTATTGATCAGATTTAATAAATCACATTTAGGATGATTGTAAAACAGAATTGTATATATATATATATATATATATATATATATATATATATCATCAAGTATATTCCTGTTAACTAAATCCTTTTTATTTCGTTAAATCTTAGAATATTTACTAGTTTACCATTACAATGAATTCAACTGATTATGTAAGTTAACGAAAGTTAGGCAGCAAGATTTAATTAGTTGTACAGTCTTGTCCGAGATCGAATAGTACAAACTCCACAATGATGGAAGTCATTGTGAATTTCACAGTCAACTGAAAAGGTACGCTTATCTATAGTGTTTTCAGCGCTAAAACGCAGTGTGTCTCATTCAGACTTTGCATGAAAAGTGAATTTGAATGAGTTCATCATAAAGTGTACCTCTGATCGACTATATTACTTAATTTATCATCTCAGAATAAACTTACATTGAGCATTATAAAAATAAACTAACTGGTGTTTAGTTCATCAATTCTATCACGCAAGTGAAAATTAAGAAATAGGTGTATTACTAGTAATCTATCAAAATATATTGTAACTTCAAAATGGGTGTGATTACGTGCAAACTGCATGAATGATTACCATAAAAAATTGCAATAAAACTGAATAAGCCTAAACAAACAGCTGATTTTAGGTTCCACCTTTTGCTTGTACTTGATGTTCGTAAAATGTCTAGTTCTTCTGGAGAAAATATGACTTATTTTAATACCTTTTATTTAGCAGTACATTGCATACAGATTATATTTTTGAGTATAATGATACTACCGATGTCCTAATCCAATGTATTAAAAAATTGCTAGACGTTCTGTCAGTAGCTGTAATTAAAAAGAAATATATTTCACGAAACATGGCTTATAAAATTTAATTAGTCATCTATTTTCAAAAACTGGGTTAGCTGTTGGAAATCACAACATTATAGGACGTGTTTTATTCCGGCATTATACAGCATAGTTAGAAACAGAATTAGTAAATTGTCTATTATTGATAATTTTTTGGGTTACGGAATTTCCAAAGCAACATATATTACTGATAACAAAATCTTTATCAGTATAATAACTTACTTAACACACTTCAGCTTTTGAAGACGACAAGTGAAGTATAATGCGTACGGAAATGGACCTCGTGTCGATTATTTGAAACAAGAGTACCATTTTTTTCAACAAAACTAACATCTATTAAAGTAATAGTCGGACAATATTTTTCAAGGAATTTTAGTTTGCCTCTAAATTCATATGCTCCTTATTTCAACTCTACGAGGTTAAAAAATGAAATTATTATAATTTCATTTATTAAACATTTAATATTGGATTCATTTAAAGGTTGATGTAGGTGAATTGTCGTATCTTGAATCTGTCGTTTACATTACATCTTTACAAGTAAACTGAAGGACGTTTACATTATTTTAAATCCTAGGTCCATTTCTATCCTTAAATAATGGATATTTTAGCTAGTTTAACAATCTGCTCAGAATGTATTCAGGGCTACAAACTAAAGGTTTAATTTTATTATTATTAATTTTATTCTATTTAATCTTTTTTCTCCAAAGAGGTTTATTTTTTAAATAAGATCGTTTCAACTATCTGCCAATAATTTCAATTTCAGATAAATATTTTGCTTAAAGATTGTGTGTTTCTGACTATATACTGTTGGTCGGATAAGTTGACAGTTAGTATGGTCAAATAAAAAGTTCATAACACTGAGAAGATTTCAAATACCTTGCGTTACTTTCAGAAACCTATAATTTTTATATTGCTTCAGTCAAGTTATAACCTTACCGTAGTTGGTGTGGGATATTTTGTTAATTTTTATTCATATTTAATAAATAAGAACTTTTCGAGTTAAGATTTGTTCTTGTTTAAATGAATTGACAATGTTTGTGTAAATGGATGACTATATTGTATTTACAATGTATTAGTATAGTAGGAAAACTGTATATTGTTTGCCGTAAGAAATCCTGGAATGACAATCTCTAACAAGTTGTGAGTTATCTAATTCAAAAATCAGGAAAGTATTCATGAGAAACAGAAGGGCAGTTAAATACTTTCTACACTCTTACAGAAGATTGTGCAATTATTGTGTTACCTAGTTCCAACAGGTGAAAAATTAATATTACTGCTTTAAAAACGTCAATACTTTACAAATTCTAGCTGGTTGTAAAGTGTAATAATCATATTTAGCTTTAAAAAGATCAAACCTTATTATATCATGACTCACTTTCATATGATAGTTCAATGATAGTTCTCTATTAACAGAATATATTATTAGTTTGAGTTGACGTATCAAGCCTATCCAAATCTTTCATTTTATATTTTCATATGAGACTGTTACTGAAACATACTTAGATATTACTTGGATAAAATTGTCATTTAAACAGAGATAACATGTACAATTAGTTTGTTTAGTTGTGCAAATAATTATTCGCTTCTATATGTCATAAAAAACAAAAGAGAATACATGTGAATTGTTTCAGAAGAAATGAAAATAATCTATCCGTTTATTTTGCAAGATATTTTCAACTGAAAACAATTATAATAATTTTAATAGTTGGATTCATGAGTCGATTAAAGCTAGACCACCATGGAAAACCTCGAAGCACTGGACAGTCGTTTCATCTCAGTATAGGACTTCTCAGCAGTGGTTTGGAGTTTAAGCTAGATAAAAAGTCATGGGTTCGAATGACGTATGCGAGATCGTGGATGCGCGCTGCTAAGAAGTTCCATACTAGGACAAAAGAGCCGTTCAGTGCTTCCAGGTTTTCTATGATAGTCTAGCTTTAAATGATTCATGAATTCAACTTTAAAATTACTACAATCTCTAAAAAACTCTATTTTTCATAGTAATTTCCTTTAGGAAAATTAAAACCACTACATAATAATTAAAATAAATTGTAATGAAAGATGATGTTTTCATTATTTTTATATTTTTTTTTTATTATTTTAAAAAATTGTCACAATTTTCTACATTTTGACTTAGTTTCTATTTGCCTAAAGAATTAATTTTATTCTTATAAATTTTAATTATATACGCTTATCTATATTTTAGTTTTTTACTTAAAGTTACTTGACCTCAAATATAAATAATAAAAAAAATAGTAACCATCGTTATAATAATTATCATGGTTATATAACTATACTATCTTTAATTTTATCGGTTAACCTGTGAACTTTTTTCTATCATTTTTTTTTGCTTTTTTATTAATTAACTATGATTAATAAAAAAAAAGTTTTTTTGGGGGGGATATAAAACTTAATTAAGGGTTTAGTTATGCATGAAAATTAATTATAATTTGTATGACCTTGATAGTTAAGTGAAGCTGTAATTTTGAAATCTTTTTTGTTAAATATAAAAGAAAAAAATTTCCCTTTTAAAATTAAATTTCTACAAATAATCATTGATAAATTGTAAAACTGAATTAATTGTTATATGGATCATATTGGTCATCTTGATACATTGTAAATTTTATGAATCAAAACGTCGTAATTCATGATGACCATCTCTGAAACTCAAAACAATTGTCAATCAACACTAAGATCAAGATTTTCAATACAAATGTCAAAACAGTTCTACTGTATGGGGCGGAAACCTAGAGAACTACGAAAGCCATCATCCAGAAGATATAGGTGTTTATTAACAGTTGTCTAAGCAAGATATTTTGGATCCGTTGGCCAGACACTATCAGCAACAAGCTACTGTGGGAGAGAACAAACGAGATTCCATCCAGTGGAGGAAGAAATCGGGGAGAAGCGTTGCAAGTGGATAGGATACAAATTGAGGAAAACACCCAACAACGTCACAAGACAAGCCCTCACATGGGATCGTGAAGGCCAAAGGAGAAGAGAAAGACTAAAGAACACATAACACCGAGAAATGGAGATAGACATGAGAATAATGAACAACAACTGGACAGAACTAGAAAGGAAGGCGCAGTCAGAACAGAATGGGTTGTAGAATTATGGTCGGTGGCCTATGCTCCATCGGGAGTAGGGAACGTAAGTATGTATTATGGCCATCAACTTAGTCTATGAAGAATTTAAGTGATAATCAGAATATTTTAAAAGAATATTATTGAACATTGAATATTTTTTTATCATCGAGCAATTCAATAAAATTGTATGATACATTGAGGAAAATATCCGGTATCGGTTTCGTATGAAACATCTATGTTACCTTTGACGAATATGACACAGTAAATGATACTTCAAAGTTGATAGAAGGAGTTGATTTTTATTTCAGATGCACTAACTTGTATGAATAAACTAATAAAATGTTTATGAATTCATTTGTATAAGTGAATAAAATAATCCAGCGAAACAGTAATGACCAATGCTTTCTATATTCATACCAGCTCAAATCTTGACAGACTTCTCTCAATGGGAATAATATCATTTTCAATTACATGTTTGTTGAATCTCTCATTTTGAGATTACATTGTTGAATAAAGATAACGTTTTTCTGACTACATATATGTTATAAGATATGGCTTCTTACAGAAGTTTCATTATTTAAAAATATTTTAGTATTAGGAGGACTAAATTCATCGAATTTGTGAAAACCATCCATTTTAAGATGGTAGAGAGTATTTATACCTATGACGATGGTGTTGGAGTTTCTGTGGTGTTCCTCAGAAGGAATATGAAAGCTTCATAACTGACCCATCCAGATTAGAGATCGCAGCAACTTCAATGTGCTAATCACAATATTTAAATCAGAATTTAACTTGTCACTATGTTGGAATAAACCACTATCAGGAAAAAAAGTTACTGAACGTTGTTGTAAAAACTACTGTAGAATGTGCATCGAAACTAAGTATCATTTATTCTCATGTTTCTTCGCTTGTAATGTAAATTATACTTTATTTTTTTTTCTCAGTCTAAAGATACCACCAGTATTGTAGTTTGGCAACTCTTTACCAGCAACACCTTCTATAATCGAATCGCGCCCACACAGTTAAACCAAAAGTCAGAAGCGAGGAGGTAGGAAGATATTTTTGATCGGTTATCAATATATCGAGAAGTGACTGAACTAATCTGGCTAATGATCGTGGGAGACGTTTCCCACGCCGTTCGCTAGCGTGATCTGGTACGGATGCATGACCGAACGCCTTCAGCTAAACGAGTCCACTAAAACTAATGTGGTCAGCATCCAATGTCGAACACTTACAGAGCTATTGATTTTGGGGAATTATTTACAGCTACAAGTCTATTACAAGTAACATTGTTTGTCAATACAAATACTAACCAATTTATCATGCTTCTCTTCTTTCCCAGTTAATTTTTGCTTCTCTATCAACATGTTTGTGTATTTGTTTGACAAATATAAACATATTTACTTCCTACCCTGACCTTAGTAATTACAGTAATAAGTAGGCAAGTTGTATATATGAATAAGAAAATCGGTAAAATAAAAAACAAAAAAATTGAAACCACATGATTGATGTTTATTTCAGGTTAGATTGTATTTAACCGATATTAGTAAATAATAATAGTCAATCATTGTAACGATTAACAAAATTATGATGATAATTCTTTCTAATACAATAGAATTCTGAAAATAAGCAACAACAATACTACAGTGTATGACTAAAATAAAATGGTTCACCCACTTTAAAGTGAAAGCATAAACCTAACTAGATGTATTGCCTTCAACAGTATCATAATCGAGGTCTGATTGATAATTTCAAATAGATTGAACATTAAATATAGTTTCCTTTGAATGTATTTTATAATATGAAAGTAAACAATATGTTGTTTAACAAGATAGTAAGTTTATTTAACAATAGAGACAATGATAATTATTTGACTTTATTAAACATTATTAAACTGTAATCATTATATTTTCATATTCTAATCTGATCAGGGTTGTAAAGATGAACATATTTGATGTTAGACTATACGATCCTTAAGAGTAATTAAAACAGTAAAAAGTGTGTTTTTGTTTTCTTCAAATATTTCAAATGTCATTTTATTTATTTATTTAAACATATAAATATTGATACAAAGGGGCACCAGATATATATGCGCCACAAAAATCTCATTTGATTTGTGTGAGGGTTGTGATACTGTCCAGATGCCCAAACTGAACCAGGTGGTTTTCTTAGGTGCCACATCTGGAGCTTTTGACCGAAAGGTGTGATCCACAAGGCAATGGAGCATCGTGAGGAGATGCAATCCCCTGGTAGCTGGTGACCAACGATTGATTCATACGCCATTTGTTCCCTCAGGATCCTGGAGCACATGTACATCACTGGTTTGGGATCAGGATTTTTCCAACTCCCCTAGGTGAACTTTCGGTGTCCACCAAGCCGGTTAGAGCGCCGGACATTCGCTTTTCGTCCTCTCAATTTGGTAGACAACAGTCCCACCGTGAGAAGGCAGTGAGTAGGATTTCCCTGTCGGTGGCTGTATACGCATGGCCATGTAAGAGCATTTCGAGAGGAAGAACGGACTCTTTCCACTTGAGGCCGTACCAAGGCATTTGGGGGCTTCAAATTTCAAAATGTTAGAAAAGCTGATGCCAACCAACTAGTGATAAAAATTTTGTAAAAACATATTTAATAAAATTACCCTCATTGCAGAATAAGATATGGAACTGTATTTTTTTTTAAAAGTGGAAATAAAACACAATCACAAAACATTAAAGACTATAAATTATTTTGTTTTGTATAATGAATGATAAATTTTATAAGTGAGCATTAAACTTTAAATAGTACGTCAATAGTTTTGGTTTATTTTGCATAGGTAGAGAATTTATCTTTACATTTTTAAAACATAGGTATATATGCAAAGATGGATAGTGGCTAGCAGTGGAATCCAGGACGCGAGGTTCGTCCTATTCGGGAGTCGTCAGCTGGATGTACCTACATCTCAGAGTTGATGTTCACCCTAACCACTATCCATCTTTGCTTATAATGCTTGTGAAGTAAGGCTATATCGAGGCAATAAGCACAGTATGCGCACATGCCAATAAGAGACTGACCAGTTGCAGTCCTAAGAATCAATGGAAAGATTCAAACAAAATACTTATAGGTGTATATTTTTTAGTACAATTCAAACATTTATGAACGATATTTCATTGTAATTGTTAATTAGTTAATGAATTTATAAACTATCTTAGTTTGAATACAACCTTTATCTTCTGACTACAATTATATTCATCTACTGAAGAGTATCACATATTGAAGCATATTATTTGTAGTTGATCTCAAAGACCAAAAATTCTAACCGATTATAAGAGGTTGGGAAGAAAACATCTGAAGCCTGTTACTTGGATAACTTCAGTAGGTACACACTATACATGTAAATCTATTTATACTACTTTTTAATCCTTTAAATAGTTACTGTAAATTTGAAGAATTGTAGTAGGATAATAATTTCAGAGTACATACTAAATTTGAGAAACTGTCAATCAATTCAGTTTTCAAAGTATAATAATCTTCAATTTTTTTCAAAAACTCTTTTCAATAATAACTTCTTAGGGAAATTTTATACTGTAAACTGTATTGTACATGATAGAAATAGATAGTTAAAAGTCTTATATAAGATTCAGTAATATTGAACTTTGTATAGTACCTTGGTATAGTAACTGTCAAGTTTCAATACGTTAAACTGAAGTATTTACAGTAAAAGAAAATTGCAAAAGTTTTTTTAAGTCTTGTTGAATTTATTTTATGCTTATTTAGAAAATGCAACAGATGACCTATTACAACGAGCACTTGAATCATTATCAAATCGATCAATGAAAGATGTACGATTACCATACACAGTAATTCCAAGTTTCTATGATTTAAAACTTCAAGTTCATTTACATCAAGGAAAACCAGAAACATTCTTTTTTAATGGATCTGTTACTATCAAAATTTATTGCTCAGTATCTACCAAACACTTCTTTGTACATGCTCATAGTCGTTTAAATATTAGCTTAGATGAAATCAGTGTAAGTTATGCATTTGATTATCAATTTACTTACGTTTTAAAATTATTTATTTAAGTATTTACCAATTTGAAAAATAATAATCCAGAATGAATCTGTCATACTTATACTACTAAATTTTATAAAAGTTCATCAATAACTCCGATTCAAATGAATTTGAATACATTATTAATGAGATTATCATATTGTGGTGTGTGCTACTGATGTTGACAGATATAAGTAATATGTATCACCATTCGGAAGTGAAATACCTGGAGGCAGAAGGTTAAGAAGATCGGAGAGAAGGAGAACAAGAACAGAAAGTGATGGGTGTGGGAACGAAGAAACAATCAAGTTTGATACGATTGACTGATATTCTGCAAATGAAGATTTTACTGTATGGTCCTCAGGTTTTATTAGGAGAATCTATAATTTTGAGTTCAAACACATTTTTGTTGTCTCCTACTGGTGTTCTCGTTCACTACAATTCTACTGACTAAACCTCAGTAATGATATATATTTAATCTTGAAGATAAAGAAACAAAGTCAATGAATATAAATTAATGACATTATAGCATTACTATTTAAGGATCAGGGTAGATAGAATATGTATATTGCACTGACATGTTATTGTTCAATCATGTCACCATCTTCAACACTATTGACATGCTTATTACATCAAATGTTGACAAAACCGACAGAATCCCTGTTGTATAATTTCGTAAATAACACTTCGAAATTCCTTTCATGTTTTCACCTACAATATTTATCCTCAGATAAAAAACAATCATGCTTAAATTATCAATAGGAAACTTACTAATGTAAAGAATCTCTTCATTCCCTTGAATCATGTATTTATTATTATAATGTATTATGCTAATCAGTTGATGTTTCACAAACATCAATTAGAAACAGAACTGTATTGGTTGGAACTATAAAACGTTTCATGCTTAGTTAACAACGGAAATATTTCAATGAAATATAATGTGAAGTGTAAATGTTTACTAAGTGGAATGGTTGAAGTTAGACAGTGACAGCGTTGAATGCCGGCTCAGTGTTCTAGAAGTTTAGCTTTCACGTGCTAGATCAAACGTCGTGGGTTCGAGTCACGCATGTGAGATCGTGAATGTGCACTGCTGAAGTGTCCCATACTAGGAGGAAACGGCCGTCCAGTGCTTCTAGGTTTTCTATGATGGTCTAGCTTTAATTGATTCATGAATTCAACAAATAAATTTGTTATAACTTTCAAAATGTATGACAAAAAAGCTAAACATTAAATTTTTAATCGCAAACATCAATATAATTTTATCTATTTGTTAAAATAGAAAAACTTGTACTTGTATTGATTTACAAATGAAAAATCTGTTTTTCTTGACTACATTTAAACATCTGTTTTATTGAGTTGTTTTTTCAATGTATTGGGAAAAGAAATAAAAAGTTTGTGTGTACAATATAAATATACATGTATCTGTATTTAAATGTAAATCAATTATTGTTTTATCATTTATGCCTGATAAAGATTTTGGATGTCGCCAATGTTTAATGAATTCATTAGATTTTCTTTTTTACTACAATGTTACAATGATACAGTTATGAAGAAGAAGAAGAAGAAGGAAAAAATATAAGATAAGCAACAATCCCATATGGTTTTGAAAATGAAGATGAAATTGAATTGAGTTAAAACGAATTTTTTCATCGATTCCCATTTTCACTTTACCAGTTAATAAGAAGAGTTTTTCAGTTGATGAAAATAACGAATTTTTACTTAGTTGTTATCTTGTCAGTAATCTGTGTACTGTAAAATGTCTTTACTCTAACTGACGTTATTTTAACTATTTATAACTAAATAGTCTAACTAATTTATAACGTTTATATGGGCGTTTGTCTCAATGAAATATGATTTTTATCAGAAGGGGTTTTGTGAAGATTTAGTATTTTCATAGTTGAAAGCGTGAGCCAATTGAAGCTAGATCACCAAGGAAAACCTGGAAGCACTGAACGGTCCTTTCGTCCTACTGTGGGATTCCTCAGCAGTGCGCATTCACGATCTCACATGCGTGACTCGAACCCACGACGTTTGATCTAGCACGTGAAAGCTAAACTTCTAGAACACTGAGCCGGCATTCAACGCTGTCACTGTCTAACTTCAACCATTCCACTTAGTAAACATTTACACTTCACATTATATTTCATTGAAATATTTCCGTTGTTAACTAAGCATGAAACGTTTTATAGTTCCAACCAATACAGTTCTGTTTCTAATTGATGTTTGTGAAACATCAACTGATTAGCATAATACATTATAATAATAAATATATGATTCAAGGGAATGAAGAGATTCTTTACATTAGTAAGTTTCCTATTGATAATTTAAGCATGATTGTTTTTTATCTGAGGATAAATATTGTAGGTGAAAACATGAAAGGAATTTCGAAGTGTTATTTACGAAATTATACAACAGGGATTCTATCGGTTTTGTCAACATTTGATGTAATAAGCATGTCAATGGTGTTGAAAATGGTAACAGGATTTAACAATAACGGCTGTCCAGTGCTTCCAGGTTTTCTTTGGTGGTCTAGCTTCAATTCACTAATGCTTTCGACTATGAAATATGATTTGTTTATTCATAGGTGAGTATTTCATTTAGACTAATTGTTCAGTAACAACCAATGATTTTTCAACTCATTCCTTTATCAAAGATTTTCTATATGTTCGGTTTAAAATTCAGCAAAACTGTTTAATAATGGTGATAGTCTATAACTACATTTCGGATTTCAAATAGTAGCAAAATATAGTGAATATATTAACAAACTTACTCTAATCCTTTGATTAGTGTCTACCCCACTACCTTTATAAAGGTATTTTCATGGGTCACAGAAATGAATAAGTTCAAAGAGTATTTTACTTATAGATCTAAAGAAAGTTACTTACTTTCCTGGTTTCAATTCTGTCATTATTTGCGCAGAATTTACATGAATAATACAAAAAATCACAATGGAAATAAAATTAGAACGGATCTTTTTTTTGAAGTCTTTTCAGTCACCAACTAATAATTAACCATCCCTTTACGTACATTTGTCTGAGTAAAACAGTTTTAAACTTACTAATTTTGTGTAATTCTTTAACTTATAAGTAAAAAAGAATTAACCAACAACTGACAAGTTACAAGGATATACATATTTCATAATAAATGTTTAGATAAAACAGTTTGAAAGTAATTTATGTAAATACCTAAGACATGTAAACATTTCTTTAAAAAATATTATTTATTATTTAGATATCTATTCTAAATGATGATGGTGATTCACACGGTAATATTGATCTTAGAAATATTTCATATGAAGAAGACTTAGAATGGTATAAAATAGAACTAGTACAATCACTTCAACCTTTTACTTATTATAAATTAGCGTTTGGACAATTTCGTTCGGCTTTAAATGATGAACTGAAAGGTTGGTATTTGAGCAAGTATATAGAAAATGGAACGTATAAGTAAGTTTTGATCAGAAATAATAACAGAATAATATCATTTAATTTGTTTCATTTCGTTAGAAATATACTTACTTACTTGCTTACGCCTGTTACTCCCAATGGAGCATTGGCCGCCGACCAGCATTCTCCAACCAACTCTGTCCTAGGCCTTCCTTTCTACTTCTATCTAACGTCTGTTCATTCTTCTCATGTCTGTCTCCATTTCTCGACGTAATGTGTTCTTTGGTCTTCCTCTTCTCTTTTGGCCTTCAGAATTCCATGTGAGAGCTTGCGTTGTGATGCAGTTGGGTGATTTCCTAAATGTGTGTCCTGTTCACTTCCAGCGCTTCTTCCCGACGGAGTCTAGTTTGTTCTCTCTCACAGTAGCTTGTTGCTGATAGTGTCTGGCCAACGGATCCGAAGTATCTTGCGTAGATAATTGTTAATAAACACCTATATCTTCTGGATGATGGCTTTTGTAGTTCTTCACGTCTCCGCCCCATACAGTAGAACTGTTTTGACATTTGTATTGAAAACTCTGATCTTGGTATTGGTTGACAATTGTTTTGAGTTCCAGATGTTCTTCAGTTATATAAATGCTGCTCTTGCTTTGCTGATCCACGCCCTCACATCTGCATCTGATCACCCGTGCTCATCAATGATGCTGCTCAGATATGTAAAGGTTTCCACATCTTCCAAAGCTTCTCCATCAAGTGTAATTCGATTGGTGCCTGCTGTGTTGTACCGGAGAATCTTGCTTTTCCCTTTGTGTATGTTGAGACCTACTGCTGCTGAGGCTGCTGCTACACTGGTCGTTTTCTCCTGCATTTGTTGTTACGTGTGTGATAGAAGAGACAGATCATCTGAGAAGTCTAGATCGTCCAGCTGCATCCTAGCTGTCTACTGTATCCCGTTCTTCCCTACAGATGTTGACGTCTTCATAATCCAGTCGATTACCAGGAGAAAGAGAAAGGGTGAGAGTAAGCAACCTTGCCTAACACCGGTCTTTACCTCGAACGAGTGGGTGAGTTGTCCTCCATGAACGACTTGGCAGTTTAATCCATGATCGGAATTCCGTATGATATTGACTAACTTCTCATGCAGGTACTCCGTAGTGTCAAAGAAGCCTCCATAGTGTTGTCCTGTCCACGCTATCAAATGCTTTATCATAGTCAATGAGTCGTTAGAAATATATTTATGAAAAAAGAACGGACCACTATTTTGAAAGCAATAATTTTTGTTTGATTCTTATGTATGGTTTTTTGTGGCTGATTACTTTAAATCAATCTTTGTGGCAAACACATTACTTTCATCTTTTTAGCACAGTACAACATTGTTGTAGTTTGCTGATAATAATAGGTGTTTTCTATAAATTCATGAGATTTATGATGTTTTGTATAAGTCTTATACTCTATTGAACGATTTTAAAACCAAAACATTGCAAAAAATAAGTCTTGGTTATGGTTGACAGGTTTTTTAAAGATTAACTTTGATTTGCAAGGGTTTTCCATTACTGATTGGGATCAGTTAATATATTATTGAAAGAAATACATGATATGTATAAATGACAATAGTATATCAGAAATATACGTCTGTTATTACTGTATTAACAGATATATCGTCCCTATTTAACTAAAATTTCAGTAGTATCTATTTGGTGAAACTACCCTAAAGAGGATCACTTGTCTATCGTACCGTATAATTTCCCTTTTTCATCTTTGTTTCTCAGAATTTCAATTGATAAGTGTATCATACTCTAGATAAGATCATCGTGCTATGACATTCATTATCTATCAGATAATGAAAGTAAACAATATTCTATTAATTTTTTTTAAGGTTAAGTAGATTTACCATAAAAATATAATTATTAGTTTACTACAATTAGTCGAAAAAATGTCCTAAATCCACTTTCGAACTGGTTAACACTTGTATGTGATATATATCATTTACTTTAACGGATCTCATTAGCTCCAGTTTACAACCTGTCCACTAGAAATACTATCAGTGTACTACATATGAAAATCATTCCTTACAAAGTTAAACCAACAAGTGGAAAGTAAATTAAAAATTCATTTCGATGTATTAAACTACTGCTTTTCATATTCACGATTCTTTCAGCCTGTAATGATATAGCCTATGACTAAATGAACCGAGTGTCATTTCTCTACTTATATATTTACAGCTGCAATTCATTTAATTCCGTTCTTTCTTATATATATATTCAATTTCCGTTTATTCTACAGATATCTTGCAACCAGTCAACTTCAACCAACTGATGCTCGACGTGTATTTCCTTGCTGGGATGAACCTGGATTTAAAGCACAATTTCAGGTGTGAAATTTCTTAACATCCAGTACGCCCTAATTTCAGTCATGTTTATTTAAACTTGCCCTGTTCAAAAACCAAAACTAACCCAGCAATATTAATATAAAATAATGATAAACAGTTTGTTGGTAAACAGCATAACTAATAATCAAAAGTTTGTTTTATCCCTACTAGTCGAATTTTAGAAAGCTAAGACAAATAAATATATTTCAATTTCCAGATGACTAAGTTGTTTGGTAACATACTGATAAAATATAGATCAGCTTAGAGTTTATTTAAATCAAAGTTATGCAATAAATTCAGTTCGAATCCCTCTTTAGATATAGAAAAGTCAAATGAAAAAAAGAACCAGTCAATCGGTTCATTACACAGATAGTTGAAATGACTCTGTATTTCATATATAACGTTCATCAGTTGGCTTTATAATTTTCTATAAACAGATGACAATTTTCTTTTATTGTGGAGCGGATATAAAAATTTAGAAAACTTATGACTGAATTCGTGATTAGTTATTATTAGGCTTACAAAACCATGGGATCGGTTCAAAATAAGAATATTCAAACTTCAATTTAGTCATTTCACGTCTGTTGATTAAAGAAAGTTTTGTTGCAATAAGAATTTAATAGTTGGGTTAGTCTGTTTGGGATCAAAATATGATAACATTATTACTTCGTAACTTTGCCGAACACACGTATATTATGTTTCAGTCTCAAATACCTAAAGTAATCTTAAGTTCATCCATAAACTATAAAACAGTAGATGGTAGGTCTATGTATTTGATAATCAGCTACATTTAACTTGTTTAAACCTCACAATTATTGTAAAACACTAATTGCATACGTAAGGTGTCAATAAAAGAAGTTTATTTTCCGCCTAAGAATCATATAAGCTTCCTACGAATACATATTTTTTCATTGTCTCGTTCTTCTCTATGTTCAGAGTCTTTTATATACATTCCAAGAAATAAGTCAAGATTGCTTAAGTGGTATTGTAAATTTGAATAAGACACAAATTAGACAGTTTTATGTAAGTCTTTCGGGAGTCCTAATACCATCGTAAATGAAATTGAAATATCGGGAATTCAGGTCCACCCTGACAGTGACTGCCTGACTTCATAAAAATTTAATTTTTACCTCAATATTTTTGTCTATAAAACAAATTAATCGCAATTCTGAATTAGATGTGATAAACAAGATTTATTCTTCTCTCTTCCCTCTTACACACTTACTTGAGTGAGAATTTCACGTTGTTTAGAAGGTTTTCTTGATAGAGACCCTAGAAGAAATAATGGACAATCAAGTTGATTCAACTATGCATCAAATATTCAATGTCTAAAAATTACAAAATATTATGAAACTGAGTAATTAAGTTGAAAACTTAAGAAGTCTTGTAGTCATTGAGCTGGATGTTTTGATTGGGAAGCTTTCAATGTTTATTTACAAAATCGTCAGTATTCACTTCAAAGACAATTGAACTATTAGTATTTTTCCACGGAGTTTAATAAATTCTATCCTTAATAAGCGAAGATGGATGGTGGGTAGCAGTGGAATCTCGTCCTGTTTGAAACTCGTCAGCTGGATGTACCTGCATCCCAGAGTTGGTGTTCACTCAAGGACTCGAACCCACTACTGTTCGCTTCAAAGAGATAAGCGAACAATACTAAGTGAATTTAGTTCTATTCTTTGTTTTAGTTAAATGTTTCCAATGATGAATACAAACTGTCTGTAAACAAGTTCAATGGCGATTGAATACGTCAATCTTTATTGCTTTATGCATTCCTTTTTTCTTCACAAACGGTTCGTTCTGTAGAAAAAAAACATATTTTTCTTAAAGCAGATTGTGATTTTTGATTACTACATTTTTATTTATACAGGTTAGCCTGATACGTCAGAAAGATTATCATTCACTATCAAATATGGCTTTAGAAAGTACTGAAGAACTTCACGATAACTGGTACCTTGATAAATATGAACCAAGTGTTAATATGTCAACATATTTGTTAGCATTTGTAGTTTCACAGTTTGCATCAATTCGTGGTATTGATTCCAAAGGAAGAAATGTATGTTTAAGTTGAATGTAATTTATTAATAGAACTCATTTATAAATCATAATAATTTTCATTGAAGTTTGATACCTTTTTTAAATTTTCTTTTATTCATAAAATTAAAAGAATTTTGGGAAGAATGTTAATAACCTAAAACAAATGAAATAATATATAGATGAATGTTAAGGTTTTGTATGAAGAAGATTAAGTATCCAACATGTAATCTTACGTCTCTAGTTGACTTGGTTGAAGATGTAAAATAACAAAGTTTAGTTTAGCAAAGGGTTCTGTTTTGTATCATCACTATTATTGTCATTAGTGTGATTTTGAATAATACATATATATTTACGATTGTATAGCTTTGAAAATGAATTCGCCAAATACGAAATTATCGACAATTTTGATGTTTGATTATAATTCCTTGAAAAAGCTTGGACCAGATTGCCAGGCAAAACGTTGGATTTACTTGAAATTCATTCGCTGAGATTTTACAAATACATTATTCCTATTTAATGTCTTACATCAATTCGGCGCTCAAATACTGTGAAACTATTCGCTCTAATTTAGACGAAAGTTCTTATATACTTCACATTACTTTATCGGGTATATAATTTCTATGGTAATATGAAATGAATAACTAGGTTAAAGACCTGTATCTGCTGTTCATTATTCATAGCCTGATCAATATGTCTCAAAAGATTTTTTCGCAGAAAATTGTTTTATACCCATAACCTTGTTAGGAAATCGTTGTATAACAAACCCAGACAATTAATATTATTATAATCATCGATATAATAGTAATTTAGTGGCAGGCACTAGAGATTAGCTGTCAACATTTCATGTATACCCTATTTTTAAATGAATTAATTAACTATACCAAAATTTTGATTCTGTTCATCGTACTAACTTCGTACTCATAAGGGATCGAAGGTAAAGATTTCAATAGAATAACACGACTTCATTAAGTTTTTCACTAGGAGTTTAGAATCTGTTTTAATTTAATATCCGAAGTTGCAACTTGAGTTTGATACATTTATAGGTATGAAGTTAATCAAACGGTAAGGTGAGAACAAACAGCATACTTTAGCTCTACATATATATGCATGTATAATTTTAAAAGATAAATTTTATTATGGAATATAGACGACGCATAAGGTTTTAAAACTAAGTCATATAAGATGCGTAAAATCAAGAAAGATTACTGATGGTCAATTAAACATGGATACTTAGAGAACAAATGTAAAACTAATAGATTGACATTGCAGTTACGTAAACAAGGAAACTGAATTCTAAAGGATTTTGTCTAGTGAATAGGAAATCAAAGCAGTAAACAGTTAAGATAGAAAAATTTTGGAAACATTATTAGGAATGAACAATTTCGAATATACAAAATCGATTTAATAATCGGGGGGGGGGTAATAAGAAAGAGAAAAACAAACAAAAATTCGACAGTGACATAATAAATTAAAGGGGTTGACAAATTATTTGTTATTTTGAGGGACTGACAATGAATACATTTTATTGTTTTATGATAAACTTTATAAATTATCCAGAAATTAGTATAGGACAGTCAATTAAATGTTTAGTAATGTAAACGTTAACCATTCTCCCCTCATTATTTTTAAAATTATCATGTAACAAATCTTTCCACACATACAGAAAGCAAATGTGCTTAAATTTTCACTGAAGTAAGTGGATTGATAAGTATGTGTATAGTTTGTTATATGTATGCATACAGAAAATAATTTAGAGTTTGTAGCACATTTGAACTTAACCATTCAAATCAGAAGGTATCGTGGTGTATGCTACTCATGTCTGTCGATATAAGTAGTGTGTCACACCAGTCGAAAGTAGAAAACCTAATTACAGAAGGTTGGGTTGATGGATTGGAAAAGAATGATAACGGAGACTAATTGTTATGGCAATTAAGGAACAACAAATTTTGAGATAATTGAAGGAGGATTTTCAAATGAAGTACTGAAAGTACAATTTTCACATCCAATGAAAGAACTCTGTAAACTTGTATTAAAATACATTAAGCTTTCCCCATCTATGTTTTCGTTCAATTTTATAAATGAATTCACAAATTTTCATAGTTAATACATAGAATACTATCAGCTAGTAGTTTGTTTTATTCTCCAATTAGATATAATGTATTTATAATATATTTTTGTAAACATTAGACAGGTTCACTTACGTTCACTTAGATTGTTTACTTTTCTCAAGTATTCATAGAAAAATAATAAATAAACAAAGTTTGTTTCTTTAAATTATAAAGCTTAATCTAACTCAATATACATGTAACGATACAGATTGTAGTAAATAAACATTGTGATTTTGTAAATAAATAAAGATTTATTTATTTATTATTAATATTTATTGTGTTTATAAGCAAAGATAGATAATGGCTAGCAGTGGAATCCAGTGCTTGTGAATTAAGGCTTACATCGATACAATACGCACAGTATGCACATATGCCAATAAGAGACTGATCAATTTCAGTCCTAAACATCAATGGGAAGATTCAAACAAACAATACTAAGTGAATTTAAACAAGCAAGTGGCTATCAGGACTCAGTAGCTGAGTGGATAACGCGATGGCGTTTTAAGAGAAAGGTACTGGGTTCGAGTCCCAGAGTGAACATCAACTCAGGGATGCAGGTACATTCAGTTGACGAATCACAAATAGGACGAAACGCGCGTCGTGGATTCCACTGCTAACCATTATCCATCTTTGCTTATAATGCTTGTGAATTTAGGCTATATCGAAGCAATACGCACAGTATGCACATATACCAATAAGAGACTGACCAGTTACAGTCTTAATCAATGGGAAGATTCAAACAAACAATACTAAGTGAATTTATTGTGTTTGTTCTTGTTTATCTAATTACTTTTTTCTCCTTTCAATAAACAAAATTGTTGTTAATTACACATTTGTTTATTTTTTTTTCAAAATATAAATCAATAAGTTTACTGTATGGACAAGATCAGATAAAATTAATTCAGCTAAGTATGCTCTTGAAACAGGGAAGAAAATCATTGGATTTTTTGAAGAATATTTTGAACTTCCTTATCCACTTAGAAAAACAGGTCAGTGTTTCATAATTTTATTCGGAATAGATCAAGCATTTTTATAAGTTATATATATATATTGTGTTTCTGCTCTATAATTCTAATGTATTTGAATATTTATTGCATATGATATTCTGATCATACAGGAAATGGAGTATTATTAATCAGAAGGGGGATTTGTGGAGATTTTAGTAATTTTAATCAGAAAAAAATAATTTAAACTATGTAAACATTTTAGTATTAAATATTTTAGTATTGAACATTTAGTTTTTACCACAGTGTGAGTGTGATTTATAGAAGTGATTGTTGTTGTATATGAGCATTCCAAAGAATAAACCAGGTTTACTAATAACAATAAACGCCAGAATAAGCGAAATTTCAGCTAATACTCTATTTTATTTAGTTGAGATCATGAGTCAATTGAAGCTAGACTACCATGGAAAACCTAGAAGGACTGGACGGACTTTTCGTTCTATTGTGGGACTCCTCAGCAGTGCGCATCCACGACCACGCTTCGCGAGATTCGAACCCAGGACCTACCAGTCTCACGCCAGAGCACTTAGCCGATAGACCATTGAGCCAGCATCCAACGGTGTTAATGTCTCACTTCAACCAATCCACGAAATCGAGCAACCGTTCACCAATGTCTTCAGTGAGTTGATATCTCCCAACAGAGGAGTCCCACAATAGAACGAAAAGTCCGTCCAGTCCTTCTAGGTTTTCCATGGTAGTCTAGCTTCAATTGACTCATGATCTCAACTATATAAAATAGAGTATTAGCTGAAATTTCGCTTATTCTGGCGTTTATTGTTATTAGTAAACCTGGTTTATTCTTTGGAATGCTCATATACAACAACAATCACTTCTATAAATCACACTCACACTGTGGTAAAAACTAAATGTTCAATACGAAAATGTTTAATCTAAGAGTATCGGTTTTGTATATTTAAAAAGATTTGTTATTTTTATGAAGTAAAATGACTTTAAGTTTACATAGTTTAAATTATTTTTTTCTGATTGGCGTTATTTCAGCTAAGTCCTTTATAAAGGAATGGAATTACGAAACTGATGCTCAACAACTCGACCTGTCTTTAAACTAGCAATAAACCTAGCACTGCTCCAGGTGGAGTTCTAACATAAGATAGTTTAATCTAAATTCATTACTTTTAAATCCCACACTTCTAGTACACTTCAGTGGCTAGAGTTTCAATGTGCTAGTTCATCCATCTGCATATGAAGCTTTTGTTTTTGTGAATGCAATCATAGTGTATGGTAGTTTAGCTTCCCTGAAGTAGATAAATTTATTGCATTATTTTGAAGTGAAACATTTTTCAACCTACTAATTCTACACTTTCGTATTATCTCTACCTAATTTATAAACTGAACGAAATTTCTTTCTGTAGACGTTCGTTGAGCAATGTCAGCGAAAACTAATTAAACAGTATAGTGGAAAAGTAAGAGTGCTATTAAAGGAAGTCAAGAATAAAAGAACCTATTTTTCACTTGCTAAACGTCTACATAAATCATAATAGTAAATTTATTTTTTTCATCTTTAAATATCAGATATGGTAGCGGTGCCTGATTTTGCTGCTGGAGCAATGGAGAATTGGGGTCTTATGATATATAGAGAAGCAACAATGTTATGGGATCCTGAATTTGGTACAGCAGCTACCCAACAAAAAGTGGCAACGGTTATTTCGCATGAAGTCGCTCATCAGGTAATGTATGACCAATAAACAGAAATTTGAGTGTACCATTAGAATAATTAATTTTAAAGAGAGTGTAAGGAACTAAATGAAATATTGTATCTAGACAATTACTTTTATAGAAAAAATATACTGATAACTAATCAATGCTAATCCACGTTTTGTTAGAAAGATGCCCGTAAATTAGCTGAGTATTATATTTGATAAACATATGCTTCTGTTTACTACTACTACTGCAAAATACTTTTTACCTTATACTCTTACTTACTTACGTACTTACACCTGTTACTCCCAATGGAGCATAGGCCGCCAACCAGCATTCTACAACCCACTCAATCTGTCCTGGGCCTTCTTTTCTAGTTCTATCCAGTTTTTGTTCATTCTTCTCACATCTGTCTTCATTTCTCGGCGTAATATGTTCTTTGGTCTTCCTCTTCTCCTTTGGCCTTCAGGATTCCATGTGAGGGCTTGTCTTGTGACACCGTTGGGTGATTTTCTCAATGTGTGTTCTATACACTTCCAGCGCTTCTTCCTGATTCCTTCCTCCACTGGAATCTGGTTTGTTGTCTCCCACAGTAGCCTGTTGTTACCTTATACTCAGATGATGAATATACTTAATAGATAATCTGTGTTTTATGCAGTCCGTTTGTAGATGAGTAGTACCTTTGAACTAGCACATGTTTAATCTTAGGTAAAAGCTTTGATATTTACAGATATATTTAACTAAAATATTTTTACCAGTTGATTCACTTATATAAATAATGTGTTATTCTGATGTAGGTCGTTTTGACAGCATTATACCGACCTTTAGTTTATATCTTTATAACATGAAGAGTAATACTGGTTATTTTAAGTAACTTTACAAAATGTACTTATCATCACTTTGATGTTTTACCTGAGACGGACAAGATCAACAGTTCAGAAGAATAACAAATTTCCTTGTTTCAGTATGCAAAGTAGACCAACGTCGTATTTATCAGTAAAATAATCATATCTACAGAAATTTTTATTAATAGAATGATTAATTAGATATTTCGAAACAGCTGTCAAATTTTAGGATACAGATATATTTTTACATCTACATTTTTAGTGGTTTGGAAATTTAGTTACTTTGAATTGGTGGGATGACCTATGGTTAAATGAAGGTTTCGCTAGTTTTGCTGAATATATTGGAGTGGATCATGTTCATCCGGAGTGGGGAATGGTATGTTGTATTTATTTTATACGGATTGATTATTGTCCAATGACCGTTTTCTTGTTCCTTAAGTCTTTGGTAAAAAAAAGGAAATTATTGATCACGAAATAAAATTAAGAAAGATCAACCAGTGTAGTTGATAAACAATTGACATCATCAGTTGATTTCATATCCTAACCGATCTGTAACCTTATTCTTCAAAAAAATGTTATGTTCATTGAAATGTGGCAAACCGTTTTTCTATCGAATTTAATTTTTTTGCTATATACTGCATTTTCATTTTAGCGCACAATCATTTATGATTCATTACTATTTACTTACTGAGATATCAGTTTCAAAATTGTCATAAAGGGAAAATGAAGTGGCTTGCTGACATTTTTATTAGCAATTTGTTGTATTACTCCAACTAAAATGATGAGACCTTATATCGTACACATCAAATCGTTATCATTTCTAGAGTAAGAAGCTAACTGAAGTAATATTAAGTTGGAAAAATGCTCCGTTAGGTAATCAAAGATTCTGTCACCTAATAAGCTGAAACTAATATCAGCTTTCTAAGACATTAAGAGGTAAAGGATTACTTATCTATCTATCAAATAGAAGTGATCATAAGTAAAGTGAAAATCCATAGAGATAATCCTAAGTATTCATTGTTTCTCTAGGTGATACACAATAATCGAATTTCCTTATTTAATTAGTTCCATGAATTCTAATGCATATATGTAAAATAGATGAATACTAGTAGACACATATATTTTTGCTGAAAAGTTATGCAACCTAGTTAGTTAGAATATTCAAAAACTTATCTTAAAAGAAGGAAAAATACCTAAATAAGTATCTTTCAGTTTATTTAATAATATATTCAAAAAGTAATTCTGATTTACTTTGTTTTAAACATAAAGGATGAACAATTTCTTCTGGATGATATACAGAAAGTGCTGATTAGTGATTCGTTAGCAACTTCTCGGCCAGTCATACAACCTGTTTATTATCCAAATGAAATTAATGAAATTTTCGATCCGATTTCTTATAATAAGGCAAGTTTTTCTATATTTTTTTAGAAATAAAATAAAACTTATAAAGTTTCGGTGATATCCATACCTTATTCGTACTCATAAAATAATCCAGTGGGTGTTTCGTTATCTATGTATGTTAAAATCTACAATTTTTGTTACGGTCCCCTTGAAGTAAGATTTATTCTAGCTTCAGAACAGACCAATTTATTTATTAGTCAGTCACACGTTGACCTTCCCAGTTATTCGTTTACTAAATTTGACTTTTTTGAATACGAACGTTTATGTGTGTATCACTTACTCTATTCATCATATCTTTAACTAATTCTTATCTGACTATAAATATTGAGTCACGCTTGATCAAGTCGAGTTGGAAAGTTTGCCTTCTCCGGCCTGCTTCTTCACTTCATTCCTTTGGTTGTCTGTCTAAGTCAACAAGTGTATGAAATGTACGTACCCAGAATTCGTCACCTATTTTACTTATTTTATTCCGTAGTTCACTAGGGCGAAATAAGTCGGTAACTACATACGAGGGTAACAGAGATATATATTTTGTTGACATCATTGTTCGATGAAATTGGAGTCAGATCACAGGACCACTAAAACTTTGTATATTTCTAAAGCATTTGAATGAATCGATATTCAGAGAACGTCCATTTAACCCGTTTTAATAAAAGCCACTGTAAACTTTTCAGACTTGACCTCTGTGTACATAAAAAAGCGCAGAAAACCTCTCTTTGTAGTGGTTAATAGAATTTTAATGGGATAATTTTTTCTGTTGAACAATATTACTGATGTTCACGTATTAGTTTGATTTTTAATTTGACTATGACAATTCATAGTGTATTCATTTCATTATTTCCAACTTCACTATGTTATGCTCTATTGTTTTATCATAATCAATGATAAATACGTCTACTTTACATGAATAGCTGTTTTGTTTTATTTCAATGTATAAAGACATTTCACTAAAATTAATTTATCACCATATCTTTAGGCTGGTGGCACCTCACCAATCGATATGATTCAATCTGCATGTAGTTGCCTTTAAGGACTTTGGAAAAGTAAAAAAACAAAAACATTTCTAAGAAGCGTTTCTTTAAAGAAGTATGTAGATGTTAAGATACGGCATTTCAGTGATGCATAGAAAATGATAAAGATAATTTACATTGTTGCTTTTTCTCTTTCAAATGAGATAGTATATATATATATATATATATCAAATTCTATCTTATCCTATAACAACTGTAAAACCGTTGTTAGTCCGTATACAATTGGTAATTAGTGGTTATCTTTCACGTGGTATACTATTTTTCAGGGTGCGTCCGTTTTGAGAATGATGGAGTCATTTATGGGTCGAAACACATTTCGTGCAGGTGTAAAGGTACGTTGAAGTTAATCTTCATTTAGTTTTCTTTCAAAAGTTCATTTTATTATGGCATTATATGATAATTTAATGGTTGTATTTAAACAAACAGTAGTTCATCTGTTTTAAAGAATTGAGAGCGATCGTGTAAATATTTGTTCTCTATATTGTTAATAACCTCTCAACTACAAATATTCTTGTGATATTGTGAACGTATTGTATTTGGAATTCGAAATCAGGCGGGCACCAAGTACAAAGGAATCATTCGTTCATACAAACACCACAATTCTCTAAAGTGTTACAGTAAATTACCTATACTTTCTCATTTCATTTGTAAACGTCATTCATGAACACTGGTTTAAATAGACTAATATTTATCTTTAGTAAGTGAGTGATTCATGTTGGAAGTAAAGTTAGTCATTATTTTGGAAAGTCTAAGCTATCTACTCGTACAGACAAACTTACTAAAATTATAAAATATCTAAATCAAAGATAATAAGTTTCTTCATTGTCCTTAGCTTCTATTAATTTATACCCGAAGAGGTATCAAGATGAAAAATTGTTCTTATTTCAGTTTCAATGAAACATTGTAGTAACTGCCAATAAGTGTCATCATTTTCAGACTGAAAAGAACACAAGAAAACAAATTAATATGGTTAGTAAAGATATACCAATAATAAGCTTTATCTTAATCAGATATTTAGACACTGTTGCAGAGCACTTTTACAGGTATTTGGCTATTTAGTGACAGCTCATAAAACCCTAATAATTGAAGTAAAGCTACAAAATGATATTTAAAAAATATCCCAGTCGAGGAACAAACTCAGATTAATAATACTCTGTGAAGTGACACTTGATTACAAAACATATGGAACCTAGATGAACATAATTTGAATTGAGTAACAGTTTACAATTTCCACATACAATTACATATGAAGATTACTGCATATCAATTAAATTTCGTTTCTTAGATACTAACTATCTCCGTATGCGTTATGATACACTACAAACAAATCAGCTAACAAGACCCGATGTAGTAAAGTAACCGATCTTCTGGAAAGATCATTTACTTCAGTAAATAATCAGTGTTTTTATTATAACCATCAATATTTTTTGGTAATAGTTGAAAATTTCAAGGAAAGATTTTTAAGCAAAATATGTACTGTATTTGGAAAATTATTATTACTTTTTTTGTGGTAAAATAAGATTTATCTGCAGGTGCTACTTATCCTTTTATCAGTAAATGAAAAAACATTAGCAATAATAGCCAGTTATTATTAAATCACCCACTTAATACATGGTTTATTTTAACAATATGTAACAGTTATGTGATTAGAATAATAAGATCCTAAGTTTAATAGCATAAGAGGTTTGTGGACGTCGTTCATTTTTGTGGATTCTCATCACTCTCTGACTATAGCTAGATAATAATTGTAAACCTTGAAACATTGAACACCTGTTTTATTTGAATATAAAAACCACTCAAACGCTCATCTTGACCATAGATGATCAGATATCGGACCTTGAGGCTTTTCGATAGGCTATTAACATTCAGACCATGAAGTTTTCACCCAATGGTTTAGATTTTTAACTTCAATACTGATCGAACATTTCCCAGTATCATTGCCTGGAAACTTCCACATTCTCAATCAGGTTGAATTCCAGTGATCACAGTTTCTTAGTAGAACTCAGGAAATGAACTCTTGAATTTTGTAAGTGGTAAACATAAGTTTATTCTTAGAATAGAGGCTTTTACACTATTGTGGAGTCACATACTACTAAGAAATAGCTATCAGATTCTGCAGTCATTCCGCGATTGGAATTAAGAAGTGATATTCTCATTATATCTTAATCAGTAGTAGATTGAGTTTTAAATGCTTCACCACTTAGATAAAATCACTTCATCAGAGGTGAACCAAATCAAATGAACTAACTTTAAATAGGATAAAGAAATAAATTATGTAATTAGCAAGAACAGGTTTTAGTTGAACAATAATGAAAAAAATTAAGTTGTTTAGTTTACGCTTAAGTCTCACGAACGCTTATTTACTTACTAGAGTATTGAATAACAAATAAATGTTCAACAAAGATTCTGTCAAACCATCCTAAACACTACAAAGATCACCAGTTTCACATCCAAATATTCAATACAACTGAAAATCTGTATAAAGAATAGCCATAGTGAAATGTTTTTATTCAGGCAAATATAAACTTATAAAAGGTTAACATTCGTATTCTCAATTGAATCATTTAAAACTGGTAAAATAAGAAATTTCAAAGTGGACAACAACAATATAAAAGACTGGTCACAGAAATGGAAATAATTGTATGGACGTAAATAGAATTAAAACAAGAAGTTCAGCGAAGGGATGTCTTTTCAACGAATTTATTATCAAGCTGTACAATCGTATATATATGAAAATGTTTTGTTAAAGTACTAATTCCGTGAGGAAATGTGAACACTAATAACCAAGATTATAATATTAGATTACGTAATAGGAGTAATAACAATAGATCTAGTGAATATAATAAGATGATTAAAATGAATAGAATAAATAGGATTTACTGTAAAATCAGTCAATTTTTGTGTTACACTTTTAAGAAAAAACACTGAAATATGATTTACATATTCTTTGGAAGTCATTGATTTTGTCGATGACTTCTAAATTCTGTTTTCAAGGATAAATGAAATACATAATTGAAAAACACAAATCCTACGAAATATATCTGACAACCAAATATGTACAAAGACAAAACATTCAGTGTTCTGATAATTGAATTAGATTGCCATAACAAAACTGTTACGAATGAATTTTCAGACTATACAGTAGTTTAGAATACGTTTTGATCTATTTCATTATTTTATAATAGATCATAAACTGTTTTAAAAATTATCCTTTCATTGAAATAGTTCCAATTTATCATGTTGTTTAGATTGATAAAATTCTGTATAATAATTGAACATCAAAACTGAAAAGTTCTTATCAGATTTTTGATTATTTCATTTTGATAATAAAAAAATATCTACAGAAATTCCATTCAGTTTTTCATGTATTTCTCATCTAAATATAGAATCAACAAATTCCATCTTAATCTCTTGTTATTTCACAATTTCATACAAACTATAAAATAAAATAGAAGGTTATTGCTTATCAGAAATATTTTTGATAGAAATCTTCAAAACCAATAACTAGATATATGTGATTCATTCACTGTGAATTTAAAATTTATGCTGCTGTTGCTGCTTCTGCTGCTGCTACTGATGTGGATGATGATTAACTTTCTAGCTTGTTATATCGATCGCTTGCGTGCGTGTCCTGTTTGATATATGAAGTGATGATCCCCGCCAATGAGAGAGGAGTGAATTATCGATCAGAGTAATGATACACAAAAACCGGTTGAGCAGTCTTGAGTACATGTCAGTCCTGCTATCTGCCTAGCCCAGTCAGTTAAGTCCACAACACCAATAACAGGCTCTGTAATATGAATCATCATTCACAAACATACTGGGTTTATATATCAATCAAGCTGACCACATCGTACCATAAAATAGAAAATAACATTTGTACAAGATTTGGCCAAATGTGGCTGTGAATAGGGGGAACAGTAATTAATAGACTAGGGATAACTCAAGAATGGTAAATCGTATAATAATAATCTATAGGTCAAAATAAAACTTATGATAAGAGAAACATGCATATGAATAGTTTAGTTACTTCACAATTATACAATAGGAAATATACATATCATATTGGTCCATAAATAGTCCTCAAGGTTACCATTCATAATTCTCCACGGGATATAACATAATTATTACTTAGATATTTGAATAAATTTCTCTTAAAGGTTAGCACGTGTGATAACAATAATAATGACTGGTAAGATGTGTAGATAAAATAAGTTTAGGATATAAAAATGAACATTAATCT
>NC_031495.1:44229069-44257450 GCF_000237925.1 Schistosoma mansoni | reverse complement strand
TTCTAGAGCAATGAATTACACTGCCGACTTGAATTCGCTGGTTACGTTAGAGAGAGTAGTAAGATTTCTGCCCCAACCTATGCAAAGACAATGGGCCGAAGTGGTAGATAGTTTGACAGAAGAGGACAGGGAGCCGACGTTCGCCGAACTCACTCAGTTCGTGGCAGCTAAAGCGAGAGTAGCTGCGAGTAGGTTTGGACAATTGGCTGAACGTCCAAGAGGGGGAGTTACTACTAAATCAGTCGAACTACTCGAACAGTTCAACAATAAACACCAAGCTATTAAATTCACATGTGAAGAGGAAGTAGATAATAAATTAAATTTCCTTGACGTATTGTTAATAAAAAAAGCGAACGGCTCCATCAGTAGAAGTGTGTTTAGGCAAAGCTCTTCATCTAGCCAGTACACACACTTCTTAAGCTTCGTACCTATCTACTATAAAAGGAACTTAGTCAAATGTCTGGCAAATAGAGCTAGGAAGATTTGTTCAGTCGATTCTATCAACAATGAGTTAGAGGTTATCCATAATATGTTGATTGAAAGGGGTTATCCACTAGGATTCCTGAAGAAACATTTACATTCAACAAATAAGAAAGTAAAGATATCAACAGCTACGAAGAAACCACTCTTCCTGAAACTACAATTCAACGGCGATTCAGCTGATGATGTACTACGGGATAGACTGACTAAAGCAGTTAAGAGAACGTTTAATGCTGCCGACCTCTTTCTTTCTTACTCGACACGATCTATGGTGATTCCCCAACTAAAGGACAAGTTGCCTGGTTATGCCACTTCTATGTGTATCTATAAATTCAGCTGCTCCTGTGGAGAAAGCTATATTGGGCGCACTACCAGACAATTGAACCAAAGAGTTAGTGAACACCTCCCTTCGTGGTTAGGAAAAGGTATGGTCAAGTCGATACGGAGCTCGACTCTTTCACACTTGATTGATAGCGGTCATGAAGTTGACAGAAACCAGTCTTTTAAAGTTATTTATCGTATTCCTACTACTTTTCCTTATGGGGTTCGATCTCGTCTCCTACACATAGCAGAAGCTATAGGAATTCGATCCAACAACCCAAGTCTTTGTGTTCATAAGAAATTTGTAACACCCTTATCCCTCCCTTGGCCTTAATAAATAATCTTATTTTCCATACTCTTTCTTCGTTTATTTTTCTTCACCTATCAATTATTTACTTATAATTTTTCTAATATTCGCTTCCAATTATCTGAACACTTCTTATTACGTAATCTTATAATTTCTATGAATGTTATTTCAGTGTCTATATTTTTCTAATCATTGACCTATTTTCCTATTATGTAACATTGATTCAAGCCTTTTATTATTCTTATCACAACTAGTACACTTGTCATTACACTATCAATTTGTACTTTCTACTTACTATTAATTTTGATTATGTAATCTATTCCACTGTTATCATTGACTCATAAACTGCCTTGATTGGTTTAATAATTTCGTATATGCATATAAATATTACTGTATATTAGAGTAAAGCCTGATGAGGATCTAATCGAAAACAATATTGTTCGCTTATATATGTTGTTTTAAATCACAATATGGGAATTTTTCAAATTTAAAATCTGTGATCAGAATAAATATGGGTCAGATAGGGGGAGAGATATGATAGTGCAATTACAATTCGATCAAGTGGAAGACTAAATTGTGTGAAAAATTAGTAAGACGTAATAAGGAGGGATCAAAGTGAAGTGAATTAATCATGTCTAGGGGAGATTAATAATGATATTTAACAAATAATAATAATAATACCTTATACAAGTTTTCTTGATTATTACTCAGATTATTATTATTATTATTATTATTATTATTATGACCCTTGTGTTCGTCGCTTTTCTCCATATCTGTCAATTGGACTATTATCTGACCGATAAATTATTTTCTTCCTTACCCCTTGATTAGTACGTCACCTCATTTGTTATTTATTGTCGAGTCAATTTATAATGCAATCTTTTCTAGCCTCCTGTAGACATATATTTTCCATATCACTATATATTCGAATGTACAGCTAAAGTAAATGATTTCGTCGAAAAGAAGATTTTCTTCGCTGAATTCTCTTTTTCTTATTCAATGACATTATGAGTTATTTTATTAATAATAATACAAAGATTTGCGAATCAAGATAAGAGAGACAATTACATGAAAGGTCTTAAGTACATAGTCAGATTAGGTAATCCAGTAGCTTATATTACTATTGATTAATTGGCCTTGTGGTTGGCCAAGGGAGGAGTAGGGGTTGGAGATATTTCTTCTGTACGCATAGCTTAGGTTTCTTCATTCTGATGGCTACTGCCTCAGGCGTTTGAAGGACTTTAAGCCTGACAAGCTTTGACAAAAATTACTGACCCTATAAATAATTGAAAAGGATTGGTTTATACTGGCACTACGACTAGTTTGTACTAAATGGGCCAATATCGAGCAGTCTACTTTCTTCACCAAACCTTTGCTTAACCACTCTGGGAGGTGTTCACGAGCACGATAATGTAAATTCCTAGAACTTCGACCAATATAATTTGCTCCACAGAAGCAAAAGAAATGATAAATACAAAATGAGGTGGTCATTCTAGGTAATTCATCTTTAAGCCTCGGTGTCACCATTGGGCGCGTAGAAAACACTAAACGTAGTTCACGGGCGTTGGAAGGTCTTTGGATTGATCGGCGTAATCCCTGAGTTAGTATTTCGTTCAAATATTAGTCTTTTAATATGATGGGGAATTTTAAACGATTATCAAATGTCTTGGTAAAATATGAAAACCATGCATCAGATACATAATTTGCACATTTTTCATCAGTTTCCCTTTACATGCTTTATAAATCTTTCAATTCCGCTGTAATTATAATTACTTTCTGTTTTCTTCAAATGAATCTCCTCATTCGTCTACCAGGATGCACTCCACTTCTGATTGGTGCTACATACTACTTATATCTGTCAATAAAAGTAGTAAACCCAACAGATCAATCTATCTTTCTATACATATATTAAACACTCATAGTAATGATTTAGAAAAGCACCACTTATGCAAAATTGAGTTAACCTAACTGATCCTTTTAATTTTAGTTTTACTTGGAAAATACCACTGACTTATGGATCAGCAAAGACTAATAACTGGGATGAAACAGACGTCATTTGGATGATGAACAGCAAGTCATTTTTTTTTACCTTATTTTTATATATTTACTTATTATAAATAATAATTGATAGTTGTACTGTAGTAATGTATATTAATGAATGAATATGGATAAAAAGAATAACCCGGGAAATTAAGTATTGTAAATTAGATGATCAGAAATATCAATTATGGTAAAATGATGAATATTCCGAGAATCTTGATCATAAATTTCCTAAATATGAAAAATAGTAAGTTCACAAAAATTATGTAGATAAATGTCAAATTGACACTGAATATTAAATTAATTAAGCCATAAATGAACGTCACCTGGATTTAATTTATATCAAGTGATATAAAGTTATTCTTCATAACATTTATTCAACTATCGTAGAACTGTATCACTTCTAAACTAGTTAGATATATTGTTGATACGAATGATGTTGCTAATATTTTTAACATAAAGAAAGCAAGTCATCAAACTAGTCTGTTGTGATAATTAAGATTTCTAAACTAGACATTATGACTGAACTCTTTCAGTTAGATTTCCGAGTATGGTAGCAATTTGTATGTCCTATAAGATCAGTGATCTTTCTTTGCTTTATTCAGGAATTAGTAATCTAAGTACAAGTCTTTATTTTAGGGGCATAGACATTCGATGAAATATAAATTTTTAATATATATTTTACATACATTGCCACTATTGATACTCTTATAAAATGAGGATTAGATATCGGAAAATCAAATTTCGGATGAATTTTTGTAATAAGCGAACAACATTTGTCGAAAAATTATCGGAAACCAAAAATATGGACGGAGTATTCTTAATAGTCGTGTGCTTTTTATTATCATGGAACCCAGAATTTTAAGGTCTCATAGTGAGAACAATTACTTAATGAACTCCATCGACTTTGAGATTGAAACATGTCCCTTATGCAGTTGGATAGTAAGCGTGCAATGTTTTTGATTGATTGAAGTTGGAAATCTGAACTGATAGATTTCACCTCAGTGATCTACAGATTTCTTATTCAGGCTGAGATCTAAAAATTCTGGGCTTTTTATCTTACAGCGTCATGGCCACTAAGTGCTGGGAAGTTCTGAACTACGATAAAATATCTATGAAGTCCTCTGTGGTTCGAATTAGCTCTCAGATTATGTTGATTTATTTTAGTACATATAATTAAACTTAATTCATCGTAGATTTGGATCATTTTAAACTAATTATTTGGTTACTCCTACACTGATGATAATGCATTTACCGCTTTTCCTTCTTATGAGATGATGTTTACTTATGAATATATACATTGAGTAATTCCATAGCATTTCCACAAATACTTATTTTATTTTCGACAGAGACAATGACTCAAACACTAGATGTTGCAGAAAATTCTTGGTACTTATTCAACATTAAACAAGCTGGATTTTATCGTGTTCATTATGCTGACAATAACTGGGAACTATTGACAGAACAGTTGTATAAAGACCATCGTGTAAGTAGTAACTGTTATTTGGAAAATTGTTAAGATTAATCACCTCCAAAGTCTATACAAAGATAATTACTTTGATAAACTAGAATATGACTGTGAATTATCCGTTAATAGTTTATCCTATTGAGCTTATATAAACGCTACAGTAACTTTACTGATTTACAATTCATATTTAAGAAACTATCTGAAGAAATCTTCTTTGCTCAAATATACTAATGAACTTTGTTGAACGGTTTCTAATGGACGGTAACATTTTATTTATAGCGAAGTAGTAGGTTTTAGCCACATAGTGAACAATCATTTTTATTTTTATTGTGATCGTGAATCGATCGAAGTTAGACCACCAGTGATAACCTGGAACCACTGGACGACCATTTCGTCTTATTATGGGACTCCTTAACAGTGCGCATCCATAATATCCACACTCAAGGCTCTAACACAGAGCCTTCATTTTCGAGCGAACGCTTAACCTCTAAACCATTAAGCCGGTATCCAACGGTGTTAAAATCTAACTTCAACCAGTTCACAATAACATCGACCGATTCATGGTCATAGTGAAAAAGTAACAATCTCCACAACTTTGTGCTGATAATCACTTTGATTATTTGTGTTTGCTAAATGAAAAATTAATGAATTCTACATTTTCTGTGATTAGGCTATACCACTTCATTCACGAACACAAATTTTGGATGACCTATTCAACTTAGCAAAGTAAGTGTACTTATCTATATTTATTATTTAACATAATATCATATGATTTGCATCTGATTGAAATTGAAATTTAATTATTTACATATTAAAATGAGCAGTTTCTTGTTACACGGTCTTTGAAGCTATAAATCTATAAAACATTCTATTGTGTTGACCAGGACCTTATTGTGTACACGTTAAAGCTATGGTTGAATTAAATATGTGAATGGATAAAGTAAGTAGATTCCGAATTGATAAGCTGTGAAATATAAGATTATGATTTAAGAACTGTATAGCAGATCAAGTCAAAATACAATATAAATAACAGATATGTTTGAGAGGATGTTTTCATAAACGTTCTCTTCAACTATAAATATCGTATTGCAGTTATTGTTAATAACCTAATAAGAAAATTTTATTACTATGATACATTGAAAACAATCGATCTTTAACACGAATTCCTACAAGATCACTTTCTATGATATTTCAGAAAAATTCTGTAAGGTGAAGAGTAAAATAATATGACCGTTATACAAAACTAGAAAAATGATGTCTGATCTCCTTTCATAAGAAGAATAATTATATAATGTTAATTTAAAATTTTTTGTGACAAGAAACAGCTAGCATGAATACAAAAAGATGAGTTGATACCACGTAAATGATCCAAAGAGTTTGGGAGAGGACAACCCAATTTGTGTTAATTCTACGGTGAGAAAAGTACCTCAAATATAAGAGGTATGAAGAGGTGACTGTTTACGAACTTACAAGGAAGATTTCTTTTGAATCGATTTCTATCTTCTTCAGATACCCATTCATATAAAATGTTTAGTTGTCTCTCCTTAGGTAAACTGTTAGTAACTTGATCTCAAACGCATAATGCTTTATCTCAGTATGATATCCACCATCTAATGAACGAGAAATGATGAGGGCCTATAATTGAACTATTAGATGTTACTTATAAGTATAAAGATAACGAGGTTAAGTAGATTTACTAAATTTTGTGTATGTATTTTCACTAAACTTGCACATCATTTACGAATGTCCACTGGCGTTTTATGTTTTCAATGTAGTGAGATAATTATTGCTACTTTGTACAACCTTATTATCAACCTTTACTCAAATTGTAAAACTAACAGCTTACACTTATCAAAGTTGAATGATTTTTCTGATTCAATAATTTAAAATTACTTTTTAGTGTTTTTGTAAATGAAGATTTTGTATCCTTAGCAATTTCTGTTTAGAAAAAAATTATAAGTTCATTAAAAGTTTTGTTAAAACTGTATTTGTTTTGTTAAAGTTACTTATGGTTCAGCATGATACCTGTTAAATCATTACAACAATAATAAACCAAACAAACAAGGTCATAGTTGTATAAATAGGGGGTAACCTTTTTTTTTATTTTTCTGGTAAGCTGTAAATAGAAAACAATAATTTCATTAAAATAATGTAACAACTACGTCCAATCAAAATTAATCGGTAATAAAATGAAAATAAAAAAAAAGTTAGTTGAAACCTTCTTGTTAGTAAATTAAATCTACATGGGTACAAAATTTACCTCGATACATGTTAAATTGTATGACATAATTAAACTCTACTGAGTTGGCCTTAAAAGGGAAACTTAGTTGATATGTAGTTAGAATTAATTATTTGATTGACCAGGATTTAATTAGTGATTGTAAGACTTTTTTTATCGTAGGTTTCACTAATGAATGACCTAACAAAGATTTGTATTATGTATTCCGTTTGCAAATGTATCATCCAACTAAAAGTTTATTCAATTATACTATAAGTATGTGAATTTACTATGTATACGATTTTGTTTTATCTGCTTTTTCTCATTTTTAATATTTAAAGTCGTGCTACTGTATCATATGATGTCTACTTAAATCTGACAAAATATTTAAAAAAAGAAGATCAATATGTTGTATGGGAAACAACTCGTCGAGCACTTTCTTATATAGATCGTATGCTTGCCATGGATGAAAGTTATGGAGCTTTTCAAGCATATTTACGTACGCTTGTAGATGATCCTCTTAAATCAGTCGACTGGACAACAATGAAAGAAGACAAAGATCATATGAAACAGTAGGTTACTTAAATGTTTTTTAAATTGTGTTCTATATTCACTTCATTAGATGATAATCACCTAGAGCTTAAGAAAATATATTGCCTAAAACAAAAGAACCTTATTTATTCTGATTTACTAGAATGTTTGGGATACAGAATCCGTGGAAGGAAAGAGGATGGTGAGATTATAGTTTATGGACAGCCTTTTAAAAACTCTAAAATAACCTTGGAATGTCTACCTACTTACTTGGGTTAAATGAGGGTTATATATTCGCGTGAGGAATTAGGATTAGTATTTACAATTGAACGTCAGCGTTAGGAATTAGACTTGATGTTTTCATCACGAACCGACATAAGCTATAATACCAAAATCTTACTAAACCAGATGAATAAATGAATTTCTCGCCAAAATCCAAGATCTGCTACCTTAAATCTAATTCATTCATAAATTATAGTTTCGCCGGACAAATAACCAGGTTATCGCTATTATCGTATGAAACATATTTGTTCAGTGTTTATAACTCTGGCATGGAGTTACCTTCAATAACGTACGAAGTGTTTTTATATCGATAAGTAATTATATTTATACATGCTTGTATACTTTCCCAATTGAGCGCAAACAATATTCTGAGTGATAATACTGGTTTTATGATCTGGATTGTCCCATAAACAAAACAATATACGTTTACTTATTTGTCTCTCAATGAGTGAAGTGTTTCTTTTAGGATAATGATCTTAGGATATTTTGGGAAAAGGGGATTTAAAAGAAACTTGTCAGGTTTGTAAGTTTAGCTTGCTTATCATCAAATTTACAAGCCTGACCAAATAAAAATGATTGAGTCAAAATATTCCGATTATTCTTAAGGCAAACAGCCTAATTTGTAAACTTGTTTCTATGGTAATTTTTAGTTATTTTTAACTCCTTTTTACTATTACGTTACAGGTTTATAAAGGTTAGTAGTTACATGTAGTTCATATGTAGGATCTAATTCTTGCAGTAATAGAGTGTTATTAGGATGTTTAACCTAATTCAATCTTATTGTTAGTGTTAGCGATGATTTAAACCTAACTCATTTTTGTAATTTCTGGAATTCTGTATTTGTTCCTAATTTCGTTTGATGTGGTCACTTGTTAGTTGTCATTGACCATCCTCACAACACACTCATGGAATTTTTAGATAAGCAAAGTTGATTAAAATATATGACTTTCGTCCAAATTTGATAGAATGGTTTTAGAGTATTTGGGCGCCAAGTTGATGTGACACATCAAGAAAGAAGAATGTATTTGTAAAATCTTAGCGAATGAATTCGAAGTAAATCCAACGTTTTGCCTGACAATCTGGTTCAAGCTTTTTCAAGGAAATATAATGAAAGATCGAATTTATCAGATTTAAACAAGTACATAGTTCTCTGGTTAACTGTATACTAAATAAGTCATCTAATCAACGTTAAACAATGTGTAAAGTATTGAGGTAAGGTGGTGGTTGGAGGTGGTCAACAGGAAACCCTGGACCCGGGTTTCGTGCTACTTGGCACTCGTCAGCAAGGTGTACCTGTAATCTTTGAGGGAACTGATGCTCCCTGGAGGATTCGATCCCGTGTCACTCAGCTTCACAGTCAGAGACGTTACCACTGGGCTATTCGGGCCGAGATCAACCTCCTGTAGGACTGAGATGTAATCACAATTGATTGATCACTGGGTGGTGATCAATGTCATACATGTCAAATCCTTCTTAGTGCTGATCGAATGCTATCGATCAAGTTGCAATGTGGCCACCAGTCTAGGTGGCTCGACACTGCTTGCACTATATATATATTGAGGTAAGGTGGTGGTTGGAGGTGGTCAACAGGAAACCCTGGACCCGGGTTTCGTGCTACTTGGCACTCGTCAGCAAGGTGTACCTGTAATCTTTGAGGGAACTGATGTGTAAAGTAGGTATTCGCTTTAGTGTGTAAGAGACATGTAATGTGAAATGAAAAGTATGTTAATATAACAGATTGTTTGTATTCGTAAGTGGTATGAAAAGAAATTTTATTCACAATTTATCTCCACCGACCGGCGAATTTTTAAGGAAACATACAATTTTTGAATATTATATGAATCAAATATGTCACAATATGCATAAAATGAAGATAAGTAAACAAAATAAAAATAAATGAAGGAATGCATGTTTGTGTTATTTCTGCTGTTCCAGTTAAATGTTCAACACATTCAGATATGACAACTGATTAGAACAGTTGAATATCATTGTTGTTGAAATTTTACTTATTTCACCGGTTGTTTTTTTTGTTTAAGTATGTTGCGCCTGACATTAACTCGTCTAGCATGTCAAGCTGAACATCATTCATGCGTGAAAATGGCTACAGAATATTACAGAAATTGGATGCTTAATCCTGAAAAGAATTTGTAAGTTATGTATTAAACTGTTATGATTTTTGAACAATTACTAGATCAAATTTAGAAAAAGTACCTTCTTGAATATCCTGATTTGGATCTATTAAATGTAAGGTTGTTGCGGAAAATATTTCTGTCCAACAACTCGTACATCATTCACTTGTATTGGTCTATGTCTATAAAATCTGTATATCAGTTGTTAACTTGTAGATTTCTTCAAGTGTATTAAACATTTTATTATATTGTATTTATTTTGTCCACTTGATCATCCTTTATTTTTATGTTAACTCATACTGTTATAATTAAATCCGAGTATCTACGTTTTTCATCTCAAGTCTGTTTTATCGTCTATAACCTTGGTACATATGACTACTGGGGTAGCAAATAAGCAAGTTTAGTAACTTATGCCTAATCATTTTGGCTTTTTCAGAAACTCCGAACCTTATTTTTATGTATTACTGCCTTTCACCAAATTTCATTAGTATATTGATCCAGATATAAAAGCCTGTGTGTTAAATCTCTCAATTTCTTTGTAAACGTGGTGGAAAGGTATTGTAGAGTAAATGAATTACACTAGATAATACATTTAATACTTTGGTCTATGAAGTCTGAGGAAAGTCTACATTCTTCCCATCTAATATATGAATTGTGCCAACATTATCTATCATTACCGCATATTTGTTTTAGGAATTCTTCGATTTTCAGGTGAGTCTTGATCACTGAGAAGAAACGGTACTCACTTCTCAGTTCGATTCGATGGAATCTTCTCGAGATAATTTCATACAATACTTCAAACCATGAAACTCGTAGATGAACCAACAGAACAGTAATTTAAAAGCCAGTGTATTTCCTAGTGGGTTGTAGTAACTTATTACTTACTGAGAAATCCGGCGTGAACCAGTCAGAATAATACTGAATAAGTGTTTATTTTTAAAATGAATAAATAGTATTTTAAAAAATATCGATCATATTCTCACTTTATATAAACAGATGAGCGTCTTATGAAACGAAACAACTGGAACTCTTTTTTTGGACAAATTTTAGTGGTAGGATCAAAAAAACACTTGGGAAGGATAGGTCCAACCATCGACTATAATTTTATACTCCTATCTCACTAGAACTATCTCTGAGGACGATCATAAAGAGTAATGAACGAAAACCGTTGCAAATCATTGAATTCATCATCTAAATTCCAAGTGTTTAGTTTGTTTTAGATTTGGACTTGCAGGACCTTAATTTAAGTTTGATACTGTATTAATCAATATTTGACAGATCACACAATAATAAAAATCCACCAAGACTCACTGATCCAGATCAACAAGTCGATAATGTAAGTTAATCAAACTGCACGGAGCTGTGAACTGGTAACGATTTTCCTTAAGAACATCGATTATTTTTAAGGAATTGATGATGATGCTTTTAATTTCGGTAGACTGTATTATTTGAACATCCGTATCGTACTAGTATGAGACTCCTCAACAGTGCACATCCACGATCCTACACGTGGAATTCGAACCCAGGACCCTCATTGTAGTGCGAACGCTCATTATCGCATATCAATATCACATATTCGTTTGAGTCATTATAATTAGCTTTTAATAATCAATAGGTGTATTAAAATCAGATAGTTAGCTGTCTATGTTATGTGATTAATTAATAAACAGTAGTTAAATTTGCAGAAATAGTTCCCTGGGTTGCAGAGAATCAAGATATGTTTCACTCTGTTATCTTATCCTTATTGTAATGCTCTTGAGTTAAACTGGAGGGTTCAAATCATTTAGTTTTTACTGTTTTACAAGTTTGGATTTCAATGGCTATTGATTTTAGGATTATCTTCATTTCATCTAAAGAACAAAATGAAGGAAATAGTAATTAGTCATTTTCAACTAATCAAGTAACTAAATTATTCTGTTTACTTTCATTCCTGCGTTGAATGAATAAAGTTCTTTTTGTACAATACAATCTGTGATATTGTTTACTCTACATGAAGTACTATTCATTATTCCCTAATTTTTCATCCGTTTTATGGTTAAGGATCCCACCCAGTTTGAGGCCAGCCGTTTACTGCACTGCAATTAGAATCGGTGGACAAAAAGAATGGGAGTTCCTAAAACAACGTTTATTAGATGTGGATATCAGAGAGGATGAAAAAAACAGTATTTTACAGGCATTGTCTTGTTCTCGTGATATGTGGGTAGTAAGACTGTGAGTTATCTTACAATTCATTTGTTGTTGCGTTTGATTGTCAGCTTCCAACGAATTAAACATATGGTTCTTTATTTTTAATGCACTATACGTATACATGTATAAGTCAATGAAATAAATGGATTGTTTTGTGTTATATTGTCTGTCTGATACACATTTCGTGTTGTTGTATTTGTATTATGATTAAACTACCAGCAATTTTCACCATGTATATCTCTCAATATCGTCTGATTGTCCGTAGTTTTGTGTTTACGTAATTTAATTCATCAGTTTTAGTAAACGTTGTTTCTTTCAAGTGCCTTGTCAGTATGGAGGGGAATGTTTTTCTATGTAAGGTTTAACATTTTATAAGTAATTGTTTGATCAATGTTACTTTCCTGCCATCAGACTACACAGTCAGCACTTAGTAATCCAGCTAATGAGTTTGCTTGTAATATTAAGAGATAAATATGTGAACAATATGGGGAAATAAGGGTTAGAATTACCTGTAATAAACCAAAATAATGTTTAAAATATGTTTAATGTTTGATTATTTTGAAAAAAGAACGCTATAAAAATAACCATTAGCTATAAGGTATGTCCTTTCATTTAGCCGAACAAAGTTTAGAGTTCAAATAACACCAGAAAATAACAAAAAAGATTTACAAACACTGGTTGATTTCAATCTGTCATGAAATTTATCGCGAAACCAGGCAAATTTTGAATATCAGTATAGGACTGTGGAATTTGTTGAGTTTTTTTATTGAGATCATGAACTGATCAATGTCAGACCACCGGCCGTGTCATCTATGTATGGGACTCCACAGCAATGTACCGTCCTGTGCTTCCAGGTTTTCAATGGTGGCCTGATATTGATCAATTCATGCTCTCAAATAAAAAAAATGTGGATAATCATTTTTTTAATAGTAATAAAATATTTGTATCGGTTTTGTGTATTTGAAATTGAATCCTGACGAGAATTATGGATGGTAACTTTTGAGGATTATTTATGGGAAAATACGATACACATATTTTTATTGTGTAATTGTTAAGTGGCTAAACTATACATATTCATGTTCCTCCTATTATAATCTTTGTTTTGACCCATATAGTATTATTATGAGATTTACGGTTCTTGAGTTATGCCCAGTCAATTAATTACAGTCTCCCACATTTACAGCCACATTTGACCAGATCTTGTACAAATGGTATTTTCCATTTTGTTTTGTAATGTGATCTGTTTGGTTTGTATATAAACACAGTATGTTTGAAGTACATGATTCATATTGCAGAGGCTGAGATCGGTGTTCTGGACTCAACAGGAAGGGTTAGGCAGGAAGATGGACCGATAAGGACTCTAGACTGCTCGTACGGACTTATATGTCATTGGTCCGGCGGATAAGTCACTGTTCTCTATTTGTTGGTATCGCTACGTTAGGACACAAGGCCACAAGTTATAACAAATTTGTCATGATAATTCAATATGAGGAATGAAAAAAAGCCATGAATAAATTCTGGCCCTAACAAATCGAATTACTCTTCAAATATTCTATTAGTTTCTATTACCTGAATAATTCAAAATTAAATACAAATAAATACTTTTGTTGAAATTGATTATTATTTTTCATGTTATTGATAATTTAGACATTTAGAATGGATCATAAAAAATAATCAAAAAGATCCTCAAGATTTATTGGATGCACTTTCATCTGTTGCACTGTATCCTATCGGTCAGACACTTTTATGGGAACATATTCGTGAAGCATGGAGATTTATAATGAATGAGTAAGAATTGGTGTAAATTAATGAACTTTCTGAAATATTTTAAATAAAAATCATTTTACCTACTTCATTAGTAATAAAAGTACTCGTTTAACTATTGTTTAAGTTTGGATACTGTGATGAGAAGATGAACGTTATCAGAATTATGTGATATAATTGCATAATACATTTTGAACAGCCTGATCACATATACACTTGCTACGACATTGTTTATATATAATAAGTTACATGCTGTTTGAGGTTTTATGAAACATGCGTCTAGAATTTTCGATGCAGATGAGTCCTAATAATAAATAATTTAAGTCTTCCTTTTGAAATAAGCCTATATGATTCACCTCTTAATGGTAGAGGTCTATGGACTCGTTTCTTGGATGCCGAAAACTTAGCAGTACTTATTATATCGTTACCCTGACAACGGTTTATAAACTTAAGTGAGTAATTGTTATTAATCGGTGCTTCAGTTAAGAGATTTACATCCTTTTCAACATTATCGCTAGTGCAAATACGATCGATCTCACTGAATAAGCCTTTTATTAATCCTCATTTCTACTGGATCCGACATTGTCTATGTCTATGTCTACGGTTACAACGATGTCATGATACATATGAATCTAAATAAATCTAACTATAGATTTAGATCATTTGTCCCATAGTGAATGACTTAAAAATGGTTTGCCAGAGTTCTATTGAGAAGCCGCATTAGGTGGATTTCAGTCATACCACAAGTGTGGCAAATATTACCAATGAAATTGGTTGGTCTTTACCGAAATATCGAAAGTAAAGTGGAATTTAGTATACACACTATAACTTCAAACTCAGCAGTCTAGAAGCATCCTGTTTACCAAGAGATCTAAAACTTTTGTGTTAGATAACATCCAGAGTTGTGCTTTTGTAGTTCTGTATACTCCTAAACTAGCATGAAGTATGTGTTTAGTAACCTTCGTCATTTTATTAGTTATCAGCCGGAGCGTGAAAAATCTAATACCTGTTAGTCGAACATTCTTAAAATCCAAAAAATCTACAACTAATATACTGTTATTTCTTAGAAGGAAATGTATGGTTAAACCCAGATGAAGATGATTAGTTTACCTAATTATCTCAGAAATAGTAAATAATTAATTAGTGCGAAATTCAGATTTGTTCATTTAAAAATTACCAATGTAAGTCAAATGAAAATGTAATTAACATTTCCAATTGTTTTCAGAGGAAAAAATGCAACTCATCCAACTGCAAAAGCGTAAGTTTAGAGTAACAGACCACTTTTTTAAATGCATTTCATTACTTACCTCAGTTACAAATTACTTTCTTATTCCGTTATACTTTACATGTCCTCAATTTTCATTTAGTTATTACGTTTGCATTCAGTTGCCTACTTTCAAATGAATAAGTAGTATAATAATTCAGTAAACGAGGCATGGTTCATGAATTCTTGCTATACCCACTATGCGACAATGAGAGAAATAATTAAGTAAACGGAATATTCCATTGAGACATGAAATAAGATAAGTTCCTCGGAGAATTCTGTCTTCAAGTTAATATTCGCATTCAGTACAGAAATAATTGAGATCCTTAAGAAACTGTGTTAAGAAACCACATAAATGTTATCAGACACAATGCATATATATATATATATATATATATATATATATATATATAATTTCAAATTATAGTGGTAACTTGCGTCAGGCAAATAACTCACACATCAGCCAGAAGAAACGCATAATTATATTTTTTTCTCACCATCTGGGCACATGACAGAGTTTGAAATATCTGACCTTTTACTAACATCTGATTGTTTAGGTCGACTTTGCATACCGCCTCCATTTTCAGAAAAGTAAGGTCTTTATTTATTTCAGTCAAGATGAGGAGACATAATCAGATTGTCATGTCATGAAGTGTTGACGTTTTGGTTTTTCCAAGCATAATGTTAAATTCACTATCTGTTCTACATCACTTCTTGTTCATACTAAACAATAAGCGGTAATAAGTTGGAAATATGAAGAGTCTATACATCCTGCATTTTTTATGTTGTCTGAAATGCTTCTAAAATAATGTTCAGCCTTCCCGTTACTTTCATTTAAGTGATAAATATTGATTTTCAAGGTTGTTTCTCATCTGTCCATTAGACGAAACAGCCTGGACGTTGACTTCCTAACAATTTTTACAAAGTCGCATTTGATTTTAAGTTACTGACAATGCACTAAATGGGTCTAATTCTTAAATTTAATCACCCATATTAAAGATAGTCAGTAAAATTAAGACTAGTTTGTACTACTCCATCTTATTTAGCGCTTCATCTGATGATCTCAATGACATTTGCAAATATCAAATCGCAAATTCTGGGCGTAATAATGAGTAAGTAATACAATTGGTTTACAAGAAAACACTTAAAATTATTCCTTCCATCAACATTTGTTTCATATTTGGACTATACAGTTTACCTTCGTAGTAAATATCAGATTAAAATTAGTGATTACACTGGGTCAAATGAGAATTGGACAATCAGGTTTATTCGTCATAATAAAATAGTAATTACGGCGTAATTAACATTATTTCCATTCCATCACCAATAAAAGTTATTGATTTACAAAACTCGACTCTAGAGTTCCTTCATAGCAGCATTCCGTTTTCACTTTCATACATGTATAGGGTTTAACTTTACATAGCATAGTAAAATCGAATAGATGTTTCTGTACACAATAAAGCATAAGTACCTAATAAAGCCAAAGAGGGAAGAGTTAAAAGTGGCATTTTGTTTAGTGATTTTTAAATGTGTAATTCATAATATATCATCAAAGAACCAATACGCAATCTGAAAAGCATATAGGCATTAGGATTTTGCTGATACGTTTGAATCCATAGGGTAAATAATGAGTGTCCACGACCAGCTGATGTCATGATCTATTTGGAACAGGACGAAACTTAATAAGTGACTGCTTTCTGTCAGTAAAATAGTGAACAAGATTTTCCATATTCTCGAATTTCTGTCGTGTGAATAGTGTTTGTCTGTCACATTATTTCACATATCTTGGAATGTATTATTCGCTCTATAATACAATTATACTACCTAGAATCACCTTGATTTGTCCTTTGGATTTCGTCCGCTTTTAAAAGCAAGCATAACTTGGATATATATATATATACCTGAGTAAAACAATCCACTTCTGCATTGTTCAAGTAATTTAAGTATGATATCAATTCAGCAATTACTTACTTACTAAAGCTTGTGACCCCTCGTTGAAGAGCATAGGCCGCCCACGAGGATTCTCCAACCAACTCCTTCCTGGGCCGTCCTTTCTAGTTGTTTCTAATTTCTATTCATTCTTTTGATGTCTGTCAATTTTTAATTTAGCAATAATACAGTTAGAATTACTTAATTATTTTTGCGATTATGAATATACTTCAGTCTAATCAACACGTATATTTACTGAACTAAAAATTGTTAAGTTACATGTTTGAGACTTTAGTTATGAAAAACTGACTATTTCACCAAGTAGCCGAAAACCATATTGGTATGGTTAGTTTTTGTTCGAAAATGTTTTCTAAATAGTAGTTAGTTGTGATTCCGAGAAAAATGGTTTCTAACATTCAATCTTCTTTTTATGTTTTTTGTTGGAAAAAGCAACATCCTTTAATATATGCAATTCAGATTTATCAACTCCAATTCGAATTGTTTATTCTTACATAAAATCTAAATTATTAAACACTTTAGGCTCTATTTCATACCACTAAACTATTAGCGGGATATGATAGTGTTAACAGAATGGTAAAAATATCAGGTAAGTAATTCTGCAGTCAATGGAAAATGTATTAAGATAAGAATTATTTTCTTTTCTTTATTTTACAGGTGTGTACTAACTGTAATTCTTAAAATACTATCCAAACGTCATTACACACTAAATAACATACCGGATCAAGAAGAAGTTAGTTCATTTTATTAAAATTTCCATTCATTTTCTTGATAAAGTTACTAAGTTTATGACTCTAGTTATTTTGAAGTGAAAGTTTTGTTCCTGTATAAGAGTTAATTATTAGTTTTTGTCATATATTATCGTGTTTAATACATAAACTGGTACATCCTTGAATTAGATTAAGCAGGCTCCTTACTAGAGCGTACAGTGCAAAAAATATTACTGAACACTTAATGCCGATAAAACTTCAAAAACCTGTTTAATTGAGAGATTTAAAACACTCATTTTATATTAGTGGTTTCAATAAACCCCTTAATATTGGCTTAAGTACTAACCATTAGACACTAGGAATTTTACACACTTGTGGAGATAATGACATAGTAATGTCTTTAAAAAAGTTACTTCCAAATTGATGAGATTTCTCGATATATATATATATATATATATATATATGGAAACTGCCGACGAAATAAATTGATGTTTTGAATGTCTTAACATAGGAATAAATTTGTATTAATGACGTTAAAGATGCCCAGCTTGGTTGGATAAGTTAAGTGATGTAATTTTGTTGAGGTTGATGGTTTAGTTGTGAAGTTTTCATTATCATAATGGACACTGTCAGCTAAATAAATTTTATTTGATGTGACAAGATATTGCAAATCCAGGGGAAGAGGTTTCATCTGTATATATTTGTTTAGTTATAACCACATTTTCCGATGGTTTAGCAGTTGGTGGATTTATTATATCAAAGATTCCACTTAGGATATAAGCTTGATGCCTTGGACCGATAAAACTCCAATTCACAACTTGAGGTCTTTACATCCCACGCGGTCTACCTGAATAATACCATACTAGTCAACCTACTGTTTTTGGTAGTTATTAAAGTATACATACTTTAAGTTTGCGAGAATCACTTTCAGTATTCCAGTTTGAAAATTATTTAATGGCTTTTAATTAAAACTTAATAACTAATCATAGCTTTGTCTATAATATTCTACACACACACACACACTTAAAACGTTTAATTTCTTTAGTTAGGTCAAATATTAAGACTCCATGTCACGGAACACAAATAATTCGACATATATAAACGCTTCAATGACCATATCCATTAGTTTTAAAAACCATGTTAGATAACAAAAGTTTGACAAGACATAGGTATAGTTTCTTTCAGCTACTTGGTAGATCTTTGATAAGATTGGATCCAACTTCTCTTTTCTCATATTCATGAATACAAATAGTTTTTTTTTTAAAAATTCATTAGGTACTTGCTATGCAAAATTCTGGACAAAAACTACTTGAAAACCATGTTCTTAAACGTGGATTAAACGATTTATTTAAAAGATCAAAAGAAAATATAAAATGGACAAAAACACATCGTGATATTATTAGTAATTGGTTAAATAAAAATGTTCCAAATACAACAATACTACTTTGAATACATTTCTTTCAGACTAATCAACAATGTCACTAATAGACAGTTTTATTCTATTGAATTAACTAATTAATTAATGGTTTTCTCAATTCACAGATCTATCCATTGATCTGTTGATCAATTCATTTGTATTTGTGTCACTGTAACAAAATACCTTTCTTGTTTTTTTTCTTTCTAATTAAATGTTACGTAATCATATTTGGGTTTCTATGTAGTCTTATTATTATTATTATTCTGGATGTTCTAATATCCATTCGTCACTGAAGCATATATATATAATGATCCGATCGTACATATATACTAATATTATTTGCATTATATATTTTTCTTTATTAAAGTAATAATTCATTCTACAAAATATTACAGATGAACGAGAATAAGATTCGTAGATCAAAAATGCTACAAAAAAAGGATATACAAGCTCAGTTTCTCTATTCATAATTGCTACTATTATTATCATTATTATTAGTAGTATTGTTATTATTATTATTACTATTATTATTAATACTACTATTATAATAGCTATTAACCAGAATGCATGCTTATCTGTAAAGGTATATTTGTTTAACTTCTATGATCTGATAAAATTTTAAAATGTTGAGCTGGTGTGTAATTAGTACTTACACTCTATAAAAATGATAAGATTGTTTGTGTCTTTAAGTGTTTGTTTATCAAGATTTTGGTAAAATAATATAATAAATAATGTAATTTATATCCTCTTAGTTACAAAAATTCTTTGGAGTTTTAGCGACAAACATCTAAGAAATCTTAATCAATGTACATTCAAATAGGATTAGTTTTATACAACCATCCGTGACTCTGATGTTCGTAGACTCTCAGAGAGAGACAGTCATCTCAAAAATCATTCTATTGTATGAAAAATTGGTCTTATCATCGGGAAATCGTCTGTCTCCTTGGTTATCTGTTTAGATTAAAACTTCGTCCATTTCATGCTTATTATAAGGATTCGTTTAGATAACTTACTAACATTCTGTGATGTTCCATAGACAGGTTGATATATATATATATATATATATATATATATATATATATATATATATATATATATATATGTATATTAGTCGTGACTGGCATTCAGAAATGTCAAAATCGTACCATATGTCGCCAGTGGTGCTGGGAATGATTATCACTCTTTATCATAAGCTGACTGAAGTTAAAATTGTACCATTAAACGATTGTCTAGTGACCGTGGTAGTTTGGTGTCCTCGGCGAGACCTAAGGATCCTAGGTTTTGTTCCTGCTAGGGTCATGGGTGTACAGTACTGAGGAGTCCAAAACTAGGATAAGACAGCTGTTCAGTGCCGCCTGTTTTCCAATAGTCTCTCTCTCTGAAATGTTGAAATATCAAAATCTGATAGAATCATGATTAAAATAACTCAGGTTTTGAATTTCTTGAGCTTGATGTTTTACCTAAATGTAGGCTCACGGTAAAGTACTTCTATTTCTATACTCGGAGTCACTGAAGTACCAGCTATCATTCTAATGTTAACCTAGAATTTATCTGTTGAAGTTCTTAACTTAATGAGAATTGTCTGAAATTGTCATTCCTCCAAATATACCCATTTTAAAAAGGCCAGATGCAGGAAATTATTTCAGGAATTTACTTGCAATTTGCAGAAATTCTAATCTTAGTTCATCTCTCAAAGTCTAAACTGTGAGTACAGAGACTGTACTTTATTTGAGTTCTTGTTTAGACTGAACGGCTTAATGATATTATATTAAGATTCCAAACTCTTATATTTTCAGCATTAATAATAAAAACTCTGCTCGAGTCAGTGTTTCCTTTAACAAGTGGCCATTTTACGTTTTCTATTTGTTAACTGAATGGGATCCCATTGAGCAGACTTCTGTTAACATTTAAAATTGGTGAAAATTTCTATTCGGAATAGTCAAGCTAAAGAAAGCTAAATAAATTGATTTTTATACTGAATAAAGATACGACACAGATTTAGTTTTCTTTATAAGACAAATCTCTTAGTAAATATTTATACCGGAAATACAAATATAGCTATTAGAGCTAGATGTTTACCATATGACAGCTCTTCCTACTTATAAGATTCCCTGAAAATCATAAATGGACACTTCATATGTACATGAACAACAATTCACGTCATTCATTCCAATGGTTAGATATTCTGGCCAACACGACTACATTTTACTGAAAAAGTTACATGTATTAAAAATGGTTTTTAATAACAATCCCATAAATGCACTTAGTATTGTTTGTTTGAATCTTCCCATTGATGTTTTAGGACTGCAACTGGTCACTCTCTAATTGGCGTATGTGCATACTGTGCGCATTGCTTCGATATAGCCTAAATTCCCATAAATGTTTATTCACGCAGAAGGTATGACAAACTGTTTCTCAAAACTCCTGTTAACCATGAAATAACGTTTGCGTCGAAAACATTTTTTGTCTAGTTTCTGTCGGTCTGAATGTAGCTTCAAACAATATTTATTATTCAATGGACTGAAAGTAGCAGATCAAATAAACTTTAACATTTAATCTGTCTTTTTCTTGTTGTTATTAGACTGATTTCAGGTTGTGAACAAATTGAAAAAGTTAACTCATTAAGAAAAATCTACTTCATTGAAACAAGTTTATCAAAGATGATCATACTTAAGTTAGCACAAAACTGAATATAAATTATGTCAATGAAAAGTTTTTAAAAATATAATCCATCAAAGTAACTTAATTAGAAGCTTCAGTGAAACGAGGCACTATAGAATCCAGTAAATCAATGTATTTTGCGAATTAACAGTCAATACAGTCATTAACTAAGTAATGACACGTTCCTGTTTTGAATTCTATATTATAATTGCTAGCAAATTCACACGACTTCAAAATTATGAAATTTAGGGTTTTATTTCATTTATGTTGCTTCATTTAATGATCTCTTAAAGAAAACAAACATATTAGGCTACTGCAGTTGATGGTTAACTGCTTCCAGTCGTTCAATTTTCCAAATAGATTGGCGAATTTACCGATGATTATAAAAGTCTTGCGGTCACTTTGACATTTTCGAAAGCAGTTCATTTATGTAAAGGTTATAACACATATACGGAAGTTACTGTGAAAATTACTGGGATCTAAAAGGTCACTCTGACTTACATATTTACGCCTGTTACCTCACGTGGTGGAGGAGCATAGACCAACCACCAGCATTCTCCATCCAACTCTGTCATGGACAATCCCCCACAGCTGTTTACAGTTCATATTCATCCACTTAATGTCTTATTCTAATACACAACGCAGTGTGTTATTTGGTCTTCCACTTTTCCGTTCTTATTCAATATTCCAAGTTGATGTTTGCTTCACGATGAAGGTTGATGATTTCACAATGCATATTTTATTCAACTCCACGTCTTTTTCTTATTTCCACTTCATTTCGAATCTGGTTTGTTCTCTCCCACAATAGGCTGTTGCTGATGGTATCCGGTCGAAGGACAGTAGGTATCATCTGTAGACAATTGTTTACAAATACTTGTACTCGTTTGATGATGGTTGTGGTAGTTCTCTTATTCTCAGCTCAGTACAACAAAACTGTTTTGACGTTCGAGTTGAAGATTCTCACTTTGATAATGATTGACAGTTGTGTTGAGTTCCAAATTTCTTCACCTGTATGAATGCTGTCTTTGCATTACCGATGCTTACCTTCACGTCTTCATCAGATCCTCCCTGTTCATCGATGATTTTGACCAGGTGAGCAAATGTTTCCACGTCTTCCAGAGTTCCTCCATTAGGTGTGATCGGCTTGGTGTTCTCCGTGCTATATTTGAGGGTCTTGCTTTTTCCCTTGTATGTGTTGAGACCTACTGATGCAGAGACTGCTGCTACACTGGTCGTCTTCACCTCAATTCGCTAGTGTGTATGAGATAATAGAGCTAGGTCGTCTGTTAATTAAAAATCATCTAGTTGCATCCAAGATGTCCATTGTATGCTGTGCTTCCCACCAGATATGGAGGTCTTCATCATCCAGTCAACCCCAGGAAGAAAGAGGAAGGGGAGAGTAGACAACCTTGTCTGACTCCAGTCCTCACTTGCATTGCATCTGTCAGCTGTCCTCCATACAACACTTTGCACTGTATTCTGTCGTACGAATTCCTGATGATATTGACAAACTTCTTAGGTACTTCATAGTGTTGAAGAGGTCTCTAAAATGTTATCTTATACACACTGTCAAATGCTTTCTCATAATCAAGAGAGTTTATGTATAGTGACGAGTCCCATTCAATTGATTGTTCAATGATGATCCGTAATGTCACGATTCAGTCTGTGCACGACCGATCCTTACGGAATACAGTCTGTTGATCTCGAAGTAAGGCGTCTACTGAATCCTTCATACTGCTCAGCAACATTCTGTGAGAAACTTCTCTCGGTTTCGATAGCATTGTGATTCCTCTGTAGTTCTCACATTTGTTCAGATCTCCTTTCTATTTTTGACAACTTCATTAGGTATCCTTGTTTCCAATCTGTCAGTGGCACTTGTTCCTTCTCCCTATTCTTCCTCAACAGAACGTGGAGCGTGTTTGCAGTTGCTTGTGTGTCTGTCTTCAATGCTTCGACTGGTATATTATCAAGTCCTACTACTTCCCCACTTTTGATTTGTCTGATGACTATCCTGATTTTTTGATCGTTGGTGGAGTGACATATATAGTAACGTCTGTGTGTGTTGCTTGGATATCTGTTGGATCCAATGGAGATGGTCTATCCAAGAGTTCCTCATATTGTTCTACCTATCTGTTGCTCTGTTCTTGAATCTCGGTTATTGTCTTGTCTTCTCTGTCCTTGACCGGTCTCTCCGGTTTACTATGTTTCTCTGTCAGTTTTTTCGTCGTACCACATAGCTATTTCATATTTCCTTCTGTTGCAGCTTTTTTCACTCTCGTTGCTAGCGCTTCTACTCATTTCTGCCTGTCAGCTCTGGTGCTCCTCTTCACTTGCTTGTTTTTTCGTGTGTGTGTGTTGACGTTTTCTGTCCTTATTCGGCTGTTGCTATTTGCTGTTATTTTGTTCTTACTTTCTTGAATCTTGTCTAGGGTTTCGATAGAGATCTATTCCTCATAATGATGCACGTTGCATCTCAGAATCTCCTGACACGTTGAGGTTAGTGAATCTTTGATCCCTTTCCAGTTGTCCTCCATAGTCTTTTCTTCGTCTTTGATTAAATTTTTTAAAGCTTGATACCTGTCGTTGAGAACTGTCTTGAATTTATTGAGTTTGTCAGTGTCTCGAAGGAAGGATGTATTAAACCTTTGTAATGGTTTCTCCTAGTTGTCCAGTGTTTCTTTAGCTTCAGTTTCATCCTGACCACAACGAGTTGTTGATCTGTCTGGTTCTCTGTGGTGTTGTCCGGTGAGACCCACATTCATGATCTCTAGCTATTGCTAGTTCAAGAACATAAGATATGCAACACCGTACGACATTCATGCGAACTTCAGATTTCAACTATGGAAGGTGAAAACAATCAACAAACAAATAAAAACTGAAAAACTAAGAATTCTACATGTACTCAGCCGCCTGTTGTTTGTCTATTTGAAGTTGAATCTGTTGCAAAGTGTTTTGATTTGCGATAGGAAAGTTGTTGAAATTACTATGTAATCACTTCTACAGCTTTTGAAGTTTTACACACCTTTCCTAATCAAATCACAGTCTCCTCCATTTTCTGTCACACCATTATTTCAGCATTGAATCAGATTTCGTACGAAGTCATCCGATTTGTAATAGGAGTACCAAAATGCTTCAAGAGGCTTGTAAGTTGGTTCTTTGGACGTAGTCAAATCTTGAACACTAGTAAAAACGTTACTCAAAATGTTGCTCACAAGAACTCTGCTCATATGTTAAACCTGTATCATCCAGAACAATACGCATGATCAACTCACTGACTATGTCCAAACGTGATCAACGAATGATATATTTACACTCTCATGATGTTACTCTAAATAGTTCTAGGGACCAGATGAAAACTGCATACACTAATTATCAGACATTTATATCAATGTAACCAAGACACAAGTGTTCCTTTGTCAAAGTGATTACGAACTTCAAAACAACTTATCAAATTAAACATTCACATTTATTCAGTTTGGACACACGAAAATATTCCCAATACATGTTGATATTGACATTTTCACAGTAACAAAACTTGATGAAAAATCGAAGAAAATAGACAAACAAACACAAAATCGACCTAATAGTCCTCTTGCTATAAAAATGTCATAAACCGAAAGAAGAAATGTAGAGCGATTAAGAGAACAATGACCATTATTGACAAATGCTTTGAAAAGAAACAGTAAAAGTCAAGCAATCATGGAAAATGGAGAAGTTATAGGTCAAACACTGCAAATGACCACTGTCACGTAGTTTAACACTGTTTAAAGGTCAAAAGTTCATTAGACAAGTTTCATTTTGCTGATGTTATTCTTATAACTTCAGATCACGGTTCGAAGGCATGAAATTGTTTCGAATTGTTAAATGCATTCAAAGAAATCACGTTTTGTCCATGATCACATTTATTGTTAGCATAATATCTATAAAAGAACACTGTGCTAATCACTGCCTGAAACGTACAGATATTATTGTCGTTGATTAACAACTATCTAAACACAAGAATTCTGTGGAGATGTTGGCTGTGGATAATTCTGATGGAAGATACTTTGATTCCACAGATCACTGTCAATGTACCCACTCAATGCATGCAAAAAATTTAACAAACAAAACTTTAATACAGTCAAAGAAATCATTTATCATTTTGATTGTGTTGACTCTCGAATTAATATTTGTTGACCATGCTTCAGCAGTGAGCAGTTCTAGTTATTTCGAAAATGGTCCAGTGTTCAAAAGTATGTATATCTCAATTAATTTTTAATGGTGTTTTTGGCTAAAATGACTGAAAGTTCATTATTATTATTATTATTAAAAAGCCTAACCATTGAATTAACGTAATTATTTTATCGTGTGGCTAGTAATATGATAATTAGTGTTCTTTAATTTCTCGCAGCATTGTTAACTAGGGATCTGCGATTTAATCTTTTATTCATATACTTCATAAAATACTGATTATTCTTTTCGATCACGTACTCAACGAAGACAATGGAAGATGGTCATACAATATCGTGGACCGATTGAGATCGGTTTAAAACACCATCAGATTTTGCTTCATCGGTCTAGAGGTCAAGCGTTCGCGAGAAAGACTGAATTTCTTCAGTTGGGTTCTCGTGGACAAGGTTGTGAATGTGCACTCCTGAAATGTTCCATTCCAGAATGAAACGACCTTCTACTGATTCCATGTTTTCAATAGTGGTCTAACATTGATCGGTTTGTAGTATCGGTTGTTATGTTAAACTCATATACTTTATTTTAGGTTCTAGACAAACCAATTCACCTATCCTTCATGATTCATGTTTCCACCCTGCTAATTATTCATTTATTAACCCCGACTATTATTTATACGAGCGTAGGTGTGTGTACACTTCTTATACTATTCATCGCATGTCTGTAACTTATTCTTGTCTGACTATAAATATTGATTAACGCTTGATTTAAGTGAGTTGGCTTGCCCGCCATCTCCAATGTGAGTCATTTGTTAATAAACCTGTAGTTGCCGCTTCTCTTTGCCTTCTGATATTATGCACTGTTAAGAATTGTATTATAACGGTCATCGAGGTGAACGATTAGCGAAGCACGGCACTACAGGTTCATTAATTCAGTGAAATTCAACAATCTTTACAACCGTACGTTTGAAATATTGTTCTGTTCTATAGGGCATCTTCATCAAAAGACATTGAAATGTTGCCAAACATTAATATTATTATTGGAAAAGTTGATTTTCAACTCTACAAATTTCAGCCTAACAATCTCTCAGACTAATGTCATTCTTACTGATGATTGTGACTAAACAAAGACAGTAGTTGGTTAAGAAAAGGTATGATGTCAAATGAAATTTATTGAACTGTAATCTAAACTATTGGATTGCTTTAATTACCATACGGGATGTACCATATTGATGCAGTGTTTATCATTGTGACAAATATCCGAAAGACACAAAATTATTATTGTCTCATGTACCCTATTTTTGCATAATACAACATATTTCGTGAGCGACTAACAATAACATAAAGCATAAATGCATCAATCACATATTGTTTTCAGTTCCTTTTCGTTTCAAGTTTTAAAGAGGTCAAATAACTCGGTTTATTAAAGACGCATGTTACAAATAAACTTTGTAGGGGAAAATACTTCATATTGATCTGAATTATAGTTCGACCTAAAAGTGAATTGAGTTGACTAGCTCATTCATGTAGTTAAATCCATATTTTCAGGCCCATAAACCGGCTAATTTCAAGAACTCTAAACATCCATTCCTCTCTCAACCAAGTGTGAAGAATGTTCACTCATTGATTACTACCGACTGATGAACAAAACTTATTCTACTTTAAACGTTTGTTTTAGATATATTAACTACTAGCGCGACTGAAAATATCGATGATGAAAATAACATGTCGAATTATTCATCAGAAGATTTTAGATTACCACACACATTGTTTCCACATTTCTACGATTTGTCAATTCAAGTCCATTTGCATGATAACAAGTCACAAGCATTTTTCTTTAATGGATCTGTGACAATAAAAGTTTTCTGTAATGTATCGACAACCGAAATCTTCGTCCATGCATACAAAACTCTGGATGTGAAATTGGATAAAATCCAAGTAAGCTATAGTTTTCAACCTTACTCTTATTAAAAAATAATCCGTTCTTTGAAATCAGGATTAAATCAATTGATAAACTTATATTATGTAAGAGTCTCCTATAAAAACAAAACCTTTACCTACATTTATGTCACCGTTTATGTGGAAAGTATGTTCTAGTTCATGAACTCTTTAATTTTACTGTTTTTTTATTGAAAACTGTTTCCGACCAGCAACAACTCATTGAACTAAATAAATGAACCTTTTGGTAATTTGTAAGTGAACATTCAAACGTCTTAACTAAGTAAACATGGAAATTGAAAACATCGTGTGAATGGAGTCATAATGTTGTTTAAAAAATACTATTCACTTTTAAAGTTTGTTTAGTCTTTTATGCCAACTGAATTTTACATGATCAACTAAGTGACTACTACGTATGTGATAATGATATGACAGTTCAAAACTATTATTCATCATAAACTGAATTTCAAAACTTACATAAAGTTTATAAGCAAAGATGGATAGTGGTTAGCAGTGGAATCTAGGACGCGCGTTTCTTCCTATTTAGGACTCGT
>NC_031495.1:44174292-44228869 GCF_000237925.1 Schistosoma mansoni | reverse complement strand
GAAGCGAAAGGTACGGGGTTAGAGTCCCAGAGTGAACATCAACTCTGAGATGCAGGTACATCCAGCTGACGAGTCCTAAATAGGAAGAAACGCGCGTCGTGGATTCCACTGCTAACCATTATCCATCTTTGCTTATAATGCTTGTGAATTTAGGCTATACCGAGGCAATGCACACAGTATGCACATATGGCCTATGAGAGACTGACCAGTTGCAGTCCTAAACATCAGTGGGGAGATACAAACAATACTAAGTAAATTTATATAAAGTTTGTTTAACAAACTTTGTTTTCAGAATCATCATTTATCATGGCTTATTTGATAGTGATTCAAATGGAATTTTGACTAGAACGAAAATCGAGTAATAACCCATTTTTTTCATTAATCCTCAATAATATTAACCTAATCAGGACACAATTACATCATTTTATTTCTGCAATTAGTTGGAAACAATATTGTATAACAGAACTTGTAAGTAGAATTGTACGGAACGAAACAAAAGTGAAAATTACTTAAACGTAGAATTTTAAATAAAGGTTATTTTATTAAAACAACAAACATGAAAAACAAGAAAACATTTTCTCATTTATAAACTATTTAAGCGACAGTATTATAAAAAATTGAATTTATGCAAAGAATCAAACAAATAATTTAATCAAATAACATGACATTCTATAGTTATGATCCTAGAATGGATCCCGTGAAAATACCAGGATCTCTGGTTTCCCTATAGTTCTATAGTTGTCTCCCACTATAGGCTGGTGCTGATGGTACCTGGTCGACGGACAGTAGATATCTTGTGTAGGTTGCAACCGGCGGTAACATTGGAGATACAGATGGAGATATTGATTGCCGTACATAATAGTTGTGTGTCCGTAGTATTTTTCTTTGTCAAAAAGAATGATAATTTTCACTCTACAGAATTCGACTTTCTACATAAACCGAAATAAAATAATATCTATTCAAAATGTAAATACTCTTTCTGATCGAAGAAAAAAGTCTTTACTTTACAATAGTTCTCGTCTTGGTTTTTTAAAAACAGATGGTTCCTCTTCATGAACGAAATCAAACAAGTTCTATTATTGAAATAGAAGACATAAATTATTTTCAAGATGCTGAGTGTTATCGAATAAAACTCAAAATGCCTTTGCGACCAAACACTTATTACAACCTGACATTTGGACAGTTTTGTTCTGATCTAAACTATGTTTCTGAAGGACTATATCTTAGCAGATATTTGGAAAATGGAGTTTACGAGTGAGTCTCGATTTAAGACATATGTTTGCAGGTTTATTTGATATCGGTTGACGAGCACTATGTGAGGAAGAGTGATGTTTATTGACCTCTATATGTCACTGACTTCATCTGCCATATCTACCACATTCTTCCATTAGTAAATGGAGCCTACTAACTAAACATACTTGATCAAGTGTTTAGGACAAATAGTGACCATTACCGGCTACTCGCGAAATAACTGACACAAGCTTAGTGTAATGGTGTCCTAATGGTTTCAATTCTTACGATGGTGTGATTCACTATGAAATAGTGTCCAAAACATTTGCCATTAGGATTCTCTGTCTCAGAAACACTATTCACGAGTCAATAAACATTGTGATATTGATTCAACGTACAATAAATATAAAATTTTAAACAATACAAATCTGGTGACACTAACTGCGCAGAAATATATTACTCAGAGTTCCAGTGACATTCCCTTACTCAAAGAGAGAATTTATTTACGGATATGGTGCAGAACGTCATTCACTACAAACTCACGTGGTTTTCATGTTGATTACAGAAAATGTAAAGATTTGAGGGTTTCAAAGTGTTAATAATATCCGGTTTGATTTGCTAACCTACTCATATCTGATATTTTCAAGGTTTCAGCCTAATTAGTCAGTAGCGAAGTTCGTCATCTGATTCAATGTGAAGAGTTAGCTTAGTGGTTAGTGCACTCAACTTCCTTTGGAGGTTTGGAGGAAACAACAAACGAAATGAGAAACAGTGCACTCAATCTACTCTTCAGGTACCAAATAATTGGTGACTGCTAATAACACGACTACTCGCATACATTAAACGCTTAACAATCACTTCAGAATGCACGTTTATGTGTTTTCTGTGTTTTGATTAAGAAATACATTTATTCAATGCTAACTAGACAATGAAAATTGTTCTCTGGAAACTGTCTTAACGTTTGTATTGAAGGTTAGCATTAGGATGTTTGCTTGCATACGGTTGTTTCGAATTCGTTTGTTTTTCAACTGTAGAAATGCAGTCATTACATTGCCGATCCTTGCTTTCACGTCTTCATCAGATCCTCACAGTTCAGTGATGATACTATCCAGCTACGTTAATTTTTCCACGTCTTCCATTGTTGTTGTTCTCTGAGTTGTATTTGAGGATCTTGCTTCTTCCATGGTGTGCAATGGGGTCTACTGCTTTAGAGACTTGTTGTTCTGCTAGTTTTATTTGAGAATTTTGGTTTGTGTGCATTGAAGTGTGACATGTCCGGTGGTCATCGTATAGTAACTATTATTAGTATTCTTCCATAGTTTACAAATCGATTTGGTTTACCATAGAGAAACAGGTACAGATAACTAATATTCCGTAGAGCTTTTAGAAAAACTGACGGATTTTCCCTGCCTTGTCAATGTAAATTAATACATGTGAATTGTTCCAAATGACGTCTAGTATCGTGAAACAGTATAAACGTAATGACAACAATCTGTAAAATTCATAAGTCATCAAAGCAGATGATTCAGGAATTTTCATATTAACGAAAAGATGATTGTGTAGATGTACTGAGCAACACAGTAGATGACACAATGATTTTTCGAAATATGTGAAATATTTGAATGGTAAATCGTAAGAAGACACAGGTGATATGTTGGTCATGACATTCCTATCGAGACATTTCTGTTTTTTCGAAAGTAATCTTTTGAAAATTAACCATCAGAAACGAGATAAGTAAATGTAAACAAAATTTTGTCGTTATATATATTCCAGATATTTGGCAAGTACTCAATTGGAAGCAAACTATGCTAGGCGTGTATTTCCATGTTGGGATGAGCCGGAATTTAAAGCGAAATTCAAGGTATGAGATATTCGACCTTTATTTTATTTTCATTTTTTATGTATGATTTATGATCTGTTGTGAATCCGGGCCAGCTTAATTAAATGCAAAACTATTGAATCAAGTGATGCTTTGTAATTTAAACAGTTGGGTATGTTATGCGAACTTCTAATTGACGACAATGTTGAACCTAGCTTACTTCTGTCATGTTATGAAGCACATTGTTAGTTAAATTGAAAAAAAACTTGGTTCATGATCTCGTTTTACCCACACAGATTAAAATTTATCAAAGCGCATCACATTTTTTGGAGACACCTGGCTATCTATTCAAACGTACATAAACTAAAGCTGATGTGCAAAGTCTTTATGTGAAGTTAAGGAAGTTAACCTAGTGGACTTAAAAACAGTAACAATCTAAAATGGCGTATCTTCTCACAGAACAATAGCGTACATAATAAGAACAACTGATTTCTTGCACTAAATCAATGTACAGAAATAAGTTACATCACTCCCTATCATCTACATCTTACCTCGAAGCTCTCCATAAACGATGATTAGATATTCAGTGTTGATGAGTTTTAAATAGAAGCATATCTTTATTTGTTTCATCACTCATGAACAACGAAAACTGTAGATGAACATCAAGCATCCGCAAATCGTACTGAGTGGGACACGACACCATCTTTCGTAAATTAGTATTCAAACGCATGTGAAAATATAGCTTATTCAGAATACAAAGTGTTTTAATCAGAAAACACTTCCACGATTGACCAATTAGTAATCCATCGATTCAATTAGAAAATTAGTTTTCAAATGAGTTAATGATTTCCACAATAATGTGTGATATTATAGAAGATAACCACGATAAGAATCTTGAATTGTTTTAATTGGTTAAACATGCTACTTATACTTCGAGATCGAATTTACCACCTTCCTGTCTTCCAGGTCAATATTATACGTCACAAAAGTTTCCATTCGCTTTCGAACATGAATTTGGAAAGTACGAAAGTGTTGTACGATAATTGGCGTCTCGACACATATAACACTAGTGTGAAAATGTCCACATATTTGTTGGCAATTGTAGTTTCCCGTTTTTCAAATATTCGGAGGACAGACAATAGAGGAAGAAACGTGAGTGTTATCAATTTTATAAAAGCTTTTTCAACTCTCACTTACTTGCTTTTAATCCCATACAATATTTCCGTAATGTATCGAAATCATGTATATCCACTAAGAACCACCATGAGTTTGCATGAAAATCATCATCCGAAATGGTTCGGGATATACATAGGTCCACGTTAGATACATGTTTCAATCAAATCGATGTAGTTCAATCACTTGTGAGATTAAAAACAGTCTGTTGTATCATCCTTTAGGAATGATACTTTGAAGTGCATTTTAATTTTTCATGAGACTGATTCATTTCTAGATAAAATAATTCTTTTATTTAGTTTACTGTTTGGGCAAGACCAGAAAAAATTCGATCAGCCAAATACGCACTTGATGTTGGCATAAAATTATTGGAACACTTCGAAGATTATTTTGGTATCCCCTATTCACTTCATAAAATGGGTAGGTATTTCGCCTGAATGTGTTCCCATTTAATATATGTGTAAATAAATACTATACAATGTGAACTACGCAACCAAACAATAAGATCTAAATAACTGAAAAAGATACAGGCTCAACTAAATCTGATGTTTTTTTCATTACGCTAATTATATTTTGGACTGGAGTGGATTGAATCCAAATCAAAATATTCAATTATTTAACCGAGGTAAATATATGCATATACGTGGATGTGCATAAGTAATCCGTTTGTTAAGTATGCACAACAGTGTAATGATATGTCGTTAGAACCGTTTACATTCTAAACATATTTTCCATCATATTTTCAGATATGATCGCGATTCCTAACTCTTCAATAACGGCAATGGAAAACTGGGGTTTGATAACTTTTAGAGAAAATTTAATGTTATGGAATCCAGAAAACGGTTCAATAGCCTCCCCAATTGATGTGGCTTCCACTGTTTCACATGAACTTTCTCATCAGGTATGCTTTTTAATGAAAAACGAAACCTTAAATTCGACCTATATCTCTTTAATTTGAAGATTATTTGGAGCATAAACTTACACTTCTTGGAAAACGATTGAAAACTGATTCATTGTAGATTTCGTCTGCAGCAATTTCAGCACACAAGATATCGGAGCTCTCCAACAAACTCGTTTATTTCATTGAGTTAGGCTCTAATAATACACGTTTATAACTTAATTCAGTTCGTATTTATTGTCCATAGACGTGTTAGATAAAATAATTATTCAAATGATCAAAGAGCTTCCTTAACTTCCTGTCGCTTATCCATTAGCACATATGTCAGTTTTCTCAGAATTCAATTTACTGAAAAGCTAAGTCACTACTTTCAATATTTTACCTGTGTTTATATTGAAAATATAGCACAACAACTATTCTCAGGTAATCAATTCTCACTAGGTGTAGTTGAACTCCATCAGTCAGCCATTTTAACTGTACCAATCGGAATTCCTTTACAACCAAGATTCAGGAACCCAATTTAAGATATCATTACAATGCATAAGCATCGTTTTTAACAATGTAATTATGTGACTTTATGTAAATATCGTAACCCATTGAGCGATCTCAATATGTTACGTATATCAGTTTCCAATTTAAACACTTTTCTTTTAGTGGTTCGGAAACATAGTGACAATGAAATGGTGGGATAATTTGTGGTTGAACGAAGGCTTCGCAACGTTTATGGAATACATTGGAGTACAGTCATTACATCCTGAGTGGAAAGTAGTAGGTTGAACGTTTTTTTTGAGGATTTTATCAGTCCATTGTTTCAGTTTGCACATGTCAATTGTCATTTCCTAAAACATTCACAAGTGTTTTTCATAGAACGTGTATATCCTCTATAGAAGCGAGTATTTATAGAGAAATTCTCGCATTACTTAACACCACACATATAGAATATTTAGAAAATAACTTAATCTCTTGAAATTTACATTCATTAGAATTCTATTTTATTCATCTGAAATGATATTTTAACTTTAACCCAAGTAGTGGGCTTTGTTTGAAGACACTTTGTAATTAAAAGAGAAGAATTTAATAGATTTTCGAATGGTACGTGCAGAATCGACAAATACCAAGACGATTAGTGACCTCTAACTAAGTAACTGAGAATGAATAAATCTAGACTACTTTATGATTACATTGAGGATAATATTGTTATCAATAAAAATGATTTAATTTTTCGATGAATAGGATGAACTATTCATATTGGACGAATTAATTCAAGTACTTCGTAGTGATACTTCGAAGAAATCAAGACCAGTTATTTTTCCAGCCAATACTACGACACAAATTAAAAGAATGTTTGATTTAATCACCTACAGTAAGGTTAGTTCTGTAATGACTGTTAATTTTTTCAAATGTAGTAATTTAAATTTTAATACTATTTTGATGATTATCAAAGTAATCATGATATCAAGCAGAAGAATGATATTTCTGTCAACAAGTTCTGTTGACAGCTTGCATGAGTATGGGTTCAAGGATTCGAAATAACCGTTTTGATACTGAGAAACTTGTTACTCATAACAATTTCAACACATATCTCTTTAGTCGTCTATAAAGCTGTGTAAATGATTGATATATCCGAAAATTTAACTAACCTCTTGATATTTGAAATCATAAGGTTCGTAGTTCTATCATATTTGCGATCAACAGAAATGTGCATATTTTAACAAGGTTACACAATAAAATGTCATTAATGTTTAATATTGAACTTTATATTTAGCTTTAAGACCCCGGAAACGTGTATTTCATTTGCATGATAGAAATTAGTCACGACTTGAATGGATGTATAACATTTGTTAGACCGAGTAAATCAAATGACTTCTAATTGAACATTTTGAAACAATCTACACGCAATTATAATTCTCCAAAGTTCTTACGTGAGTTAACCGAACTATAATTTACAGTCAGATTCTAATCTAAGTGAATTCACTATAATGCGAAAGTATTTAGTGTTCAACCATGTGACTTGACTTTATTATCCATTTGGAATAAAATCATTGATATACTATTTTCGACTGAACCTTGAGATTCCCAAGTAAACTGATTGAATAAACTACTTTACCTACACATTCATCCCATGTTTGATATATCCTGATATTCCACATTGCATTCGATAATTCACAGGGTGCCTCCTTGATTTGGATGATGGAGAAATTCATGGGCCGTAGTGCATTTCAAAACGGCTTAAAAGTACGTTGACAATGTTTATTTTTCTGTAACTTAGTGCCACATTCTAAAGTAAACTGATTTCTTTTGGTGAAGAGTGGGTTAAATATTTTAGTTCTTTCTGAGATTTGCCAATACGAAGATTCCTCATGTCATTTAGTTACCTATGAATCAGTATGATTCAACCCATCACAACCCACTATTAATTGATAACTACAGTCTTCAACATACCCTAAAACACGTTTTTATCAACAGACACTTTACTTAAAAGAAGATTTAAATTCGTATGTCATCATGAACAAATGGAAAATGCTTTTAAAAACAAATGTTGACTGATCAAATTATAAGCCATATTCACTATAGCTAAATCAGGGAGATATTTTATATCAAGCTGTTGTAAATGCCGTTACAAACAAATTATGTTAAACAGACTTCATTCACCGTTATAACTTATAGATCGTAGGTTGAAATTGTATCCCACTTAAATAAGTACAATTTATCTGTCATTATGTCATCAGTTGCATGAGCGTGGGTGAAATTCCTGAATATAAACTCACTCTGAAAAATATAAAATCTATTTGAGAGTAATTTTATCATGAATATTTCAAAAGTTTGATGTTCCTAATGAGGAGAGAGATCAGGGTATGCAACATTTTGAACGACACTTGTTGAACAATGGTCCATTATATCGTCGTGTTTATTCTATATTCACATATACCCACTGAATTGATGCTTGATATTTCATTTATATATATATATAGCTTGATCATAGTTTTGTTGGAAAGAGATCCATTCTCTGAACTTGATGTTTTTAATGGTCTAACAGTAATGTGACAAGGATATTAGTATGCTATAAGAAAACGGAATCATTGATTAAAAAAACACCAACAATATCTGATTTGTGAATTTTAGATGATTTAGTTCGGTTATTGTTGTGACGTTCATCAACCTCCCATCAACATGAAAATTATTTAGATTGTGCATTTGATTCTAAAAGAAAGCGGGAACACAATACTGAATTGTAATGTCTGTCGTGTAGGCTTGAATTCTACAATTTTATTCATGATTACTTGCAAACTGTTATCATGAAATGCTTTATGTAATATGTTTTTCTGTATTTATTCAAGAAATATTTAATTCAAAATCAATATAAGAACACAAATGAAAAGGATTTATGGAAAGCATTATCTAACGTAAGTATTTGTTAAAGATTACATTAATATAAGCACATATGGTGTAATCCATTTAGGCGCTGACATTCTTCCATAATTTCTCTTGATCTTGATTGTCATTACTGAACAGAAGTATCGCCTTGAAATATATTTAAAAAAAGATCAAGTATTTGTGGTATTATCTAATGATCAATTTCGTGATTCATATACTTATATACTACCTGTTCTCTCACACTATTCTTACTTATTCTTTATTATTTTTCACAGAAAATACTAGACTCTGTGATAGTAGTAGTAGAAGAAAGATTTTCGTTCGTTGACTCATTCCGTCGAATTTAACTAGATTTTGATTGCAGTGATAAAACCTCAATAATCAGTTTGTGTATGTGACCATGCTTGATCATGCGGCATTAAATTATTCACCCACCTATTACATTCCTAATAATCAACTTATAGTGAATGGTCTGAAAAAATGAGTTATTTTCACTGTATTTCATTTCCCGCACAAAGTTATGCCCACCACTATTCTCAAAACTTGCCTCACATTATAGAAATACAATAACATTTGCGATACTGTAAAATTATTTATCAGAACTATAAGGTGAATAACCAAATCATAATTTCGTTTTAATTGCATATTAGGAATGGAATACTCAAGGAAATCATTTAGACATTGAATTCATTATGGATTCTTGGACTAAACAAATGAATTATCCACTAGTAATTGTAAGAAGACATGGGTCAAACATGTTCTGTTTTGAGCAGACACGTTACCTTCAAAACTGTGATAACAATTCACTTCCAGAGAATCATGAGTAAGTGAACTATATTTTAATTTAGACAACATTCGTATTCAGAGATTATATATAAAGAAAAGTGAGCCTGTAATGTATTGTAATAAGTTATCGAAAATCACTTTCATTAACGAATTGATATGACGAAATAAAAAGGCAAAATCAAATTTGACTAATTGTGGCTTTTGATCAACATGTCTACCGTTTTTTACTCAGTCTATTATTTGTTTAGTTTTCCAGTATGGTATTTTATTTTGCGTAACATTATTTTTATTTCAGTATGGTGTTCATTCAAGATACAATATATTCGTCATAAATTAACATGACCTTTGCTTAGCATGACATGCACCATATGATATGTTGAAACTCCAGGTATTTTTCATACATGTGATTTTATCCCAATCAATAATCAAAAATTGGTGTACAATCGATATATGATGAGTGTATGTTTGTTGTCGTGTTTTCGGGTCAATTAATCTTCACTTGTACCAATATCGGTGTTCTTAATTCGTGTCGTCGGGATTGCAGTGGTCTCTCGTGTTTTCAAGTATTAAGCGACACGGATATAGCGATTATCGACGAGGATTTCAGAAAGGTGAAAGCCATAACAATTGCGGACGTGGTAAATCTGCATGTTCCAGTCTTTCAATGTAACCATCTGGTTCCACTTAATACTCGGTTTTCAGTTGAACTTTCCACTGAAACCTGTTTTTTCAGTTGTAAATATACTTCTTCGTTTCCATTCATCAAGTCACCATTACAGTAGGCTATGCGAACGTAACACCGAACATAACAGTTTTGCTTTACATCTCAAGATAATTCATCGAACCATCACTCCAAACACAGAAATATTATTTTTATATCATGTCGATGGTAACCTTATTTGAACTGTCGCACTTTGTCTGAGCCAAATCATTATTGAGCTGGGATTCATCAACATAAGCGACAATATTCATTAGACTTATTAACGCTTAGAATACTTCTTTATGGTCAAGTTAAAATTTTTCCTATCATCACGTAGAACACAATGTATACTGTTGAAATATGTGCGGACTAAATATGATCATTTTCAAAATACCAAGGTTTACTTACCACAATTTGAGCTGTCTTTATTGATTAAAAAAAGAATTATTTCTCACAAGAAGAGGTCGTAATTTCCTCTTCGTTATTGATATAACTTTTAAAAATATCTGATATTTAGTGTTAAAAAGAAGGCAAGTCAATCTCTGAGATTCAAGAACAGAGCAACAGATAGGTAGAACAATTTGAGGAACTCTTGGATAGACCATCTCCATTGGATCCAACAGATATCCAAGCAACACACACAGACGTTACTATATATGTCACTCCACCAACGATCAAAAAATCAGGATAGTCATCAGACAAATCAAAAGTGGGGAAGTAGTAGGACTTGATAATATACCAGTCGAAGCATTGAAGACAGACACACAAGCAACTGCAAACACGCTCCACGTTCTGTTGAGGAAGAATAGGGAGAAGGAACAAGTGCCACTGACAGATTGGAAACAAGGATACCTAATGAAGTTGTCAAAAATAGAAAGGAGATCTGAACAAATGTGAGAACTACAGAGGAATCACAATGCTATCGAAACCGAGAGAAGTTTCTCACAGAATGTTGCTGAGCAGTATGAAGGATTCAGTAGACGCCTTACTTCGAGATCAACAGACTGTATTCCGTAAGGATCGGTCGTGCACAGACTGAATCGTGACATTACGGATCATCATTGAACAATCAATTGAATGGGACTCGTCACTATACATAAACCCTCTTGATTATGAGAAAGCATTTGACAGTGTGTATAAGATAACATTTTAGAGACCTCTTCAACGCTATGGAGTACCTGAGAAGTTTGTCAATATCATCAGGAATTCGTACGACAGAATACAGTGCAAAGTGTTGTATGGAGGACAGCTGACAGATGCAATGCAAGTGAGGACTGGAGTCAGACAAGGTTGTCTACTCTCCCCTTCCTCTTTCTTCCTGGGGTTGACTTGATAATGAAGATCTCCACATCTGATGAGCGATAAATCGTGGTGGAGCTCGGAGTCAGTGAAACACATTGGACACAACCTGGACAAGACTTCGAAATCGTGCTATTGTGCTTAACTGAGAATAAGATAATTACCACAACCATCATCAAACGAGTACAAGTATTTGTAAACAATTGTCTACAGATGATACCTACTGTCCTTCGACTGGATACCATCAGCAACAGCCTATTGTGGGAGAGAACAAACCAGATTCGAAATGAAGTGGAAATAAGAAAAAGACGTGGAGTTGAATAAGATATGCATTGTGAAATCATCAACCTTCATCGTGAAGCAAACATCAACTTGAAATCTTGAATAAGAACGGAAAAGAGGAAGACCAAATAACACACTGCGTTGTGTATTAGAATAAGACATTAAGTGGATGAATATGAACTGTAAACAGCTGTGGGGGATTGTCCATGACAGAGTTGGATGGAGAATGCTGGTGGTCGGTCTATGCTCATCCACGACGTTGGGTAACAAGCGTAAAGGAAGTGATATTTAGTAGTGGGTTTAACCGTCTGTGTATTCCTTTGTATTTACTCTGGAAATCCAACTTGACATCAGTAGATTAACTAGCATTATCATCAAATGTTTTTTAATGGTAGTCGATCAAATTTCCGATTTTTGAAAATAATATTTATAGTCTTGTATCTTTTAATGTTCACTAATTTACGTTTTGTTTCATTCAGATACTCCTGGATAATACCAATCACTTATGGGTCAGCGAAAACGGTGAACTGGACAGATGCTGATATTTTGTGGATGGTGAACAGTAAGAAAAACCATTTTCCGTTTTCATCAATATAATTGGTTATTATGCTTCACATACATGTACATATATAGCGCCACATTCTGAAACTAGGCTGTCGGGCTGACAAGCCTCTCTCGATAATGAGACAAACGTTTTCCTATCCAACAATTGTAGCAATAACTTATACTGAGACACCTTTGAAACCCCACATAGAAGAAAATGGTTCATCACTCCTTAAATACTAAACAAATGAGGTGAAAATAATCACTGAAACATCGCGATCTTACTCAGCTTTAACTATTTATCTTGATTCATATTAAACTGTCACTATTACAATATTAATTATTCATTTGATTATTCCTCTCTTCCATTAGAGACAATGAATCAAACAATGAACATAAGTTCAGACGACTGGTATTTGTTAAATGTAAGACAAGAAGGATTATATCGAGTTCATTATGCCGACAATAATTGGAAATTATTAGTCAATCAATTGCAACGGAACTTCATGGTCTGTTTCTCTGCGTTAGAACTTACTTTTTATATCAAATATTTCAAATATAATCTTGTTAATAACATAGAAATTGATATATTTGCATATTTATGAGGACGAATGTTGTAGAAAGTGATTTGCGATACAGGATATTCTAACGTGAAATAGTAAGGATGGATCTTTTACATTGTGAATATCCATCTTTATTCATCGATTTAAAATGTTTTCATATAAAACACACCAATTTTTTACGTCATACGGCATGACCACTTACCAATTAAACATATAAACCACATAGTAAATAATTTTTCGGCATTTGACATAAGTACTAAATTACATAAATACTTATTTACTTACTTGTTTATCAACCCAATCGCTTGCTTACTAACTTGCCTACCTACTTACTTACATATGAAATTAATTAATGAATTTCTGTCCATTGATAATCCTCACGAGAGCGTAGGCTGCCAACCATGACTCTCCAAACTATTCTATTCTAGCCTACTTCCCAATTGTTGGCAAATACTTCCCATTCCTTTGATGCATGCCTTGAATTCTCAACACAATATGTTCTTTGATCTTCCTCCTTACATCTTACCTTCCGGTTTAGAAGTGAGTAATTGTCTCGAGATACAATCTGATGGTTTCCACAACATATATCGTAGCCACCTCCAACGTCTCTCCCTAATTTCCCTTTCAGATGGAAGTTGGTTTGTTCTCTACCATGGTATGTTGTTGTTGATGGCATCCGGTCAGCCGATATTGAGTATCTTGTGTAGACGATTGTTTACGAACACATGTACTTGCTGATGATGATTATGGCAGTTCTCCAATCTTCAGCTCAGTATAATAGAACTATCTCGATGTTTGTATTGAAGCTTCTGAATTTGGTATTGACTGACAGTAGTTTTTGGAATCAAATGTCTTCAACTGTGGGAATAGTGTCGTCACGTTGCCAAGACTTGCCTCCGCATCTGCATCACATCATCCTAGTTAATCGATGATACTTCCCAGATACGTGAATGTTTCCACCCCTTCCAGAGCTCCTCCATCAAGTGTGATTTGGTTGGTTTTTTCCATGTTTTATTTCAAGATCTTGCTTTGTCCTTAATGAATGTTGAGGCCGAATGCTGTAGAGGCTGCTGCTACACTGGCTGTCTTCACCTGGATTTGTTGGTGTGCATAATATTGAAGAGCTAGGTCATCTACTAATTACAAAATGTCTAAGTGAATCGAAACAGTCCAATGTATTCTGTACTTCTCCTGAGGTGTGTTCGTTCTCACATTCCAGTTGACTGCCAGAAGAAAGAGCAAGAACGATATTAGATATCTTTGCATGATGACACCTCTTAAGACACAGAAACTCCAGGCGTGTCGAAGTTACTGTCTCTTTAATCTTATTTCAGTTGTTCCCTATGTCAGTTTCTAAATGTCTGAGTAGAAATTTCAAGCCTTCGAATATTTTACTGAGATCCATCTTGAATTCGATGAAGTTCTCGGTATCTAGTAGAAAGACTGTATTTTGATGTTGGTTTGTTCTCTGAGCTGGATGGTTTGGTAGTGGAGCTTTCATCGTCCTTCTGAACGACATCATCAGCACAAACTTCGGGTAGAAGTGAAGTGTTTGAATTTCTCCACATGTGATTCACAGCTTGTCCTCTGCAACTCGATGTTGATTGGTTCTTATTGACCTTAAATCTGTCATTGTTTATTTCTTTGTTTTGGTTGTATCTCCTATTGGTTTGATTTTTGTTCCCATGCTCCTGCATAATTTTCTTGATTGGTTGATAGATTGGATTGATTTCAATATGTTTGTTTATTGCTGATTGACCTGAGTGCCAAGCTTCTAAAAATTCTCTGGTATTTTTGGAATTGCCTCTGTCCAAAATCTGCACATTTTCCCAGTCGAATGTATGTCCGTAGTTGTCCACGTGTATTGATATGAGTGAAGAAACTATATTTCCTCCACGAGTGCATTCGCCAGCATGTTCTGCCAACAAGTGTAAGATACAGACCTCCAATCAACTGCCCATTAGGATGGAAAATAGCTGAGCAAAGTGGAAGAAAAATGGTTCATCTAATGATAATGGACGCACATTACAGGATCCGCAAATACCAACATGTCATAGAGGATCAAAAGAGGAAGCTACAACAGACACTCACATCAGAACACCTCGAAACCTTGACAACAGCCATCGAAACATTATACAAACGACACAGAGAAAAAAGAAGAAACATCCTTAAAAAGAAAATAATCAAAATCTCAAAACCAACTATAGAAGAAAACACAAACAACAGCGTGGTCAACCTATCAAAACAACCACTAACAAACACAGAAGAACAGCTACTCCGAAAAGGATTAAATTACAATACAAGCGATGCCTCAAAACTAGAATTCTGCGCAGCACTAGAGTCATCACTCAAAACTTCCGGAATAAGTGAGGAAACGCAACAGGAAATAAGACAATCTATAGTACCACTAACTCAACGGATGAAGGGCAACAACCAACTGACGTCACAAGAACAAACAGCTTTGAAGAAACTCAGAACCAGAAAAGATATTGTCATCGTTCCAGCAGACAAAGGACGCACCACGGTGATTATGGACAAAGAAGAATACATCAAGAAAGCCGAGGAAATACTCGAGGACAAAAGTACATACAAACCGGTGGACATAAATCCAGTCAAAAAACTAGACAATCGCATTTCAAAAACTTTAAACAAACTCGTCAAAGCAGGAGAAATAACGAAGCAAGATCAATGGAGAATGAAATCTAATGGACCAGTACTCCCTGGGTTCTACGGCAGACCAAAGATACACAAACCAAACATCCCACTATGTCCAATTGTAGCACTACCAGGAACACCAACGTACAATTTATCAAGAGAAATCTCAAGAATACTGAAACATTTAGTAGATTCGTCGAACCACTACATCAAATCAGCCACACAATTCCTTGATCAGATTAGGAACATCCAAATCAACGACGACGAACTAATGATATCCTTCGATGTAACAGCACTATTCACTTCAATTGAACCAAACTTAGCAAAAGAAACTCTGTCCTTGCTTCTAACCAACGACGAAAACCTCGCGAAATACACGAAACTTCAAAGTCAAAGCCTACTTGAACTCATAGATCTATGTCTAACAACATATTTCCAATTCAATAACAAAATCTACAAACAAACAAAAGGGACACCAATGGGATCACCAATATCAGGACTCATCGCGGAAGCAGTAATGCAACAACTAGAAACCACAATTCTACCAGTGATCAAACCAAAAATTTGGATTCGTTATGTAGACGACACATTCGTCATCGTCAAAAAAGAGGAACTAGAAAACATCTACAAGTAGATCAACAACGTCTTCAACAACATCAAGTTCACAATGGAACATGAGTCGGACAACAAGTTACCATTCTTAGATGTATTAATCACCAGAACTGACACAGGAAAACTAGAGACTCAAGTGCACAGGAAGCCGACCCACACCGATCAAATTCTCAACTACAATAGCAACAACCCAAGAACTCACAAAATCAACTGTGTACAAACTTTGTTCAAGAGGGCGAGAACACACTGCAATACAATCACAGCACGAAAAAATGAAGAAAAACACTTGAAAACCATTCTTCAAAAGAATGGCTATCCAATCAATTTCATCAAAAAATACCAGTCACACACACCATCAGAAACGAAATCAAGTATAAAAATCAACAAAAGGATCACCCTACCATACATAAAGGGCATATCGGAAACGACAACAAGGCTGCTGAAAACCTTCGGAATAGGTGTAGCCCACAAACCAACAAAGTCCCTCCACTCAATCTTATGCAAACCAAAAGATGAAATAGCAAAAGAGGACAAAACAAACATCATCTACAAGATAAATTGTACCAACTGCAACAAACACTATATTGGACAAAGCGGACGCCCCTGAATCTTCGCCTACATGAACACCAATTAGCAGTCAAACGCCACATTTCTTCACCTATATCAATACACGTGGACAACTACGGACATACATTCGACTGGGAAAATGTGCAGATTTTGGACAGAGGCAATTCCAAAAATACCAGAGAATTTTTAGAAGCTTGGCACTCAGGTCAATCAGCAATAAACAAACATATTGAAATCAATCCAATCTATCAACCAATCAAGAAAATTATGCAGGAGCATGGGAACAAAAATCAAACCAATAGGAGATACAACCAAAACAAAGAAATAAACAATGACAGATTTAAGGTCAATAAGAACCAATCAACATCGAGTTGCAGAGGACAAGCTGTGAATCACATGTGGAGAAATTCAAACACTTCACTTCTACCCGAAGTTTGTGCTGATGATGTCGTTCAGAAGGACGATGAAAGCTCCACTACCAAACCATCCAGCTCAGAGAACAAACCAACGTCAAAATCACCCACCTGAGCTACAAATCTTCTCCACCATCTCGAAAGACTGTATTGCATATTTTATTGCTGCTTTCCCAGTTCTTAATTTCTTTCTCAGCTTCAGTTTCATCTGAGCCACAACCAGGTGGTTATCTGAAGCCATGTCAGTTACTCTTTTTGTTATCACGTATAATGTTTAGCGACTAGTTCAGTTGATTGTTTAACTTTCATCTGTTGTGTCGAGCTTTATTCTGCACACGAACGATCCTTATGAAATCCAGCCTATTTATCTTGAAGTTGGGAGTCTACTGAAACTTATATTCGTTTCAACAACACTGTGTTGAAATCTTTGTAAGTAGAACACAGAGTATTTTCTCAGTTACTTCAATGCCTGAATTCAGTGTTTTAACTGGTACTTTGTCCGGCCCTGATGCTTCGATGTCCGGTTGGTTTAATGGGACTGGTCTTTTCGAGTGTTCTCAAAAGTGCTCTACCCATATGCCAGATAGACATCCATTGCTTGTGATGATGATTATTGTAAATGAGCACCTAACCCGTTGGATTTATTACATCTTTAATCCTTTTCTAGCTTTGCTCTTTAGTAGTTTACTTTCTTGAAGTAGATCTTGCAAGACTTGGAGGTTGTTGCTGAGGTCTCGAGTGATTACCAATTATGTAGAAGATGAGTGGTATAAATACGAGCTGAGAGGGAATATTATATTTCATGCCATTTTACAACAGATTAAACCATTTAAGAAGAAGAATGAATTACTATATCATGCATGTTTTACGTTGAGTAGCGGGTGGACGACATTTTATGGGGTGTTGATTGATGTGTGGAATGTTTGGAAATTATTTAGTAAGGTAAGATCGGCAAATATGCGAACAGTCAGACATATATGAAAGTTGTGTACGAATAAAACTTTTAGTGACATGAATAAGTACAAAGTAATTAGTAAGAATAAAAACACGCATATGGTTGTCAAATAATTAGTCGACCTTATATCAGTCCTCGAATCGGTTTATTAGAGCTGGCAATATAAATGAATGATATAACTAAAGATATACTTCGATGTGTACCTTAAGTGAATGAGATAAGACTACCACAGACGACGATTTAACATCACAATAAAACGAATTTTGTTTTAAGGTGTTAATCCATAATTTTAGCCTTTCACTTAGTATCTCAAATTAACATGTGATTTATTTGAAATCACATTCATTTTATAGATTGTTTTTTACATTGCGATTCTATTTTTACAAGCCATTTCAATTTTTATTTAATTTTTAACGCCTAGGCTATTCCAGTTTACTCACGCACACAAATCTTGAATGATTTATTCAGCCTTGCAAAGTAAGTGTGAAGTAGAAAGAAACCGATTTCTTTTTGGGATGCTATTTATTCTGTTACAAAATGTCAGGCTAATTAATAACTTTGATTCGAAATACCAGTTGATAATATGAAAAATTGATGAAAAATAGTCGAAATGTAAAAATACTTAGTATTCGACAACTCATATCATTTGAATGTAATAGAAATACGTTTTAGAACCTGAATATTCTTAGTGAAATCCACCCATGATCTGAAACCAGTTCTTATAGGAATACAAACTAGTACAACAGTTTGCAAAATGAGCAAAATAATTAGGAAAACGAACAGTAAGCTGGATTAGAGATATATGCAATGAGTTGAACTGAAGTCGACGTATACATAGACGTTATAAATACTGAAATAATTCAAATTGGAGTTTACGAGACGTTTATATTAACTAATATATGTATTGAAAACCAAGTTCATACATTCAACCTCCAAAATATCTATATAAACCTTCAGATAATAAAATGATATATCAATATCATCAAAAAGGGTTATCGTACACTATACGCTAAATTGTTGAAAACATTTGTCAACACCACATTAATAGAAAAATGTCGATTAGTTACTCGTTTAATACCGATTGAAACATATAACTTGTCGGGACGGAGTAATTACATAGACATATAAACGAAGAATACCCTTTTCAATAAATTCCCTTAAGGTTCTACAAATAAATATCGTAACTAATAATTCGAAAAGAATGAAGACGTTTCAGCGAAGAAAATTTTCCTTCTGACAATATCATTTTCGGAAGCTGTACAATGGTATTTATAGGTAATTTTTACATGTAGTATTCTACGGTAAAATGGAGGGGTTTTACATAGTTATCATAGATAATCAAAATTATTCAAGTGGAAGTCAATGGAAACAAATTGGTTTTATGTAATATAAAAAACGTTATCAGGTTACGTAATGGATTCTGAAGTTATAAGAGGTATAATCTATAGAATAAATGTCAAAGATACCTGTCTACGTAATCAAGGAGGAGAAGAAGAAGGTAGTAATTGGCAGTGATGATTTGTAACATTCGAAGGGGTGCTTAGACCTTGAGAGAATAAAGGACTAAACATGATTCTTGTGTACATAAATTTTGGATGTGAAATAGCGAATTTCTATAGACTCAGCTGTGAACAAATTACTCATCCAAGTCTTTTTGAGCCTATTATTTTCAATTTGTGGTTAACTCACAACTGTCTATTTTATTTTTCTTCGGCCTCCTTGTTAGTCATCATATCGTACCGTATACTCTTTTCCTGAACGCGACAAAGTATTTGGACCGTGAAAATCAGTTTATTGTATGGATAACAAGCAGCCGAGCGTTTCGATACATTAACAGCATGTTTGTTTTGAATGAGAATTATGACGTTTATCAAGCATATTTGCGAACCCTCCTTGATAATCAAATTCGATCAGTGAATTGGTCATTTGTTAGTGAAGTTCAACATCCTCTAAAGATGTGAGTAATGATATTTCCATTCCTATGTCTTCACTCTGTCATATCAATCAATCACTCAAAACTTTCTCAGAAGCCTTTTGTTTCGTAACAATCCATATGGAAGACATTCACCATAAAATGATGAAATTACCAGCATTGTTAATACAAATGCTAACTTAAGCAGAAAATAGTAGAACAACAGATGAAACGAACTCTTTCTGAGAGGAGTGACATTCATTGACCGGGGGTTTGAATGTCTGAACTCTATAAATAAACTTGGACGGTACGAATATAGGGATTTAAGGATAAGTGGTGGGAAAGTTGTTCTTCAAATTGCGTGCTCCTGTAATTACAAACGCACTTTTGTTGCCTGAGTAAACTTGGTAATTGACTGTGTGTGGTGAATTTTTGTAGTATGGTTAGCTGAAATCCATCTAGTATAGTCGGTTCTGATGGGATGTCAAAGGTTACAACTCTTTCATTTCAATTTTATTCTTATGGAAACTCAATCGGTTCCATTGTCTTGTAAGAAACCTGTAACTTAAGAAACAAAAACCACATTAAATCTATGAGTGCCATATGATACTAACGTTTGTCAGTAGACATTAAGAAGAAATGCACTATCACGTTTTTTCGTGATCCCGTAAAAACGGGAATTAATTTGTTCCGTTATGTAGATTGAAGTTGTGAATTATCGTGACAAAAGAGAAAATTGCTAAAAGTTACGTGTACATAATTTCTTTGTCCAGAGAATGACTATGTGTGTCATTCAAAGAAAGTAGAAAAATTCATTAACTTTTCATCGACTTCAATGATTGGTTTCTTATCGATAGACACAAATTTCTAATTATACTATTGATTATTATTGCTGAAAGGATTCACAGAGGGAAAATTATTTTCCATTTGATTATTTCAATGAATAATGTTAACCTATCATTTGGGCTGGTGAAAATCCTCATATGTGTTTAAACATGTGAATATATTAAAGTAGTAGGATAACGTAAACGATAACAGCTTGCCGTTAAAATGAGATGAAAAAGTTTTTCATCAAAAAATACAAAAATCACCAGATCGTCAATGCTATGTCAACCGGTGAGTTTAGTGATATTCAATTCTTCATAAAGGGATAACAAAACAGGTTTCAGGATAATCCAACATGTAGAATCATTTTAAAGTGAATACATTTTGTTTCAGCTACAAAATCGCAGAAATTTTCAAATTCATAGGAAAAGCTGATCTATTATTCTCATTGAGCATCTTCAGGGATCTCCATGATATTTTGTCTCTATCAACTATCTGACTACTGCACTAATAATAAACGTATCGGCGTAAAAGGATTACGTATACAGATCTTTATATTTATTAAGTTATAACTTAGCTATCTTTACACTATTTACTCGTTTTTAGGCGTTCTTACTATGCCGTGATCAAGCTCGCTTGTATAGCTGAACATCATCTTTGTGTGAACAAAACTACGGAACTCTTCAAACAATGGATGTCGGAGCCCAAAACAAACCCGTTAGTCGTACAACTCATGAACTTTATATGATAAAATAAACTACCGTATAATACGCTTTTATGTTGACATTAGTTTTATTTGAACAAACGTTTAAAACTCAGATTATGTAATCAATTTGTTTTTGCTATGATCAAAAACGAATGCCTGAATAGTTGGTCAATGTTACTATTTCCTAAATCTGAAGACCAAAAAAATCGGTAAGCACAGTGAAACAACTGTGAAAATGATGTATATTGTAAATAGATGATTTGTGCTACCTGGATTTCTCAATCCGTCGGAACTAACTCTCGTGAATAATTACAGGTTGAAAAATGTTTATAGAATATCATCTAATGATTGTATGAATAAAAGATAATCATTTGAGGGAAATCTTTGAAATAACTCCAGATTGGACAGTTATACACCATTCTGAACAATGCACTTTAATTTACGTGTTACATTTGAAAATGAGTATAAGTGCTTGCGTCATGTGCATAAGCTGAAAATGCAAAGAGCCCTATTACGATATATATATATATATATATATGTAAGCGCAATATACGAATGAACGTAACGCTATAGTGATACGAATGGAAATCGTTTTGACGATGTCTTGCCAAGAAAACTCATGAATTCTGTAAGCAAAAGAATAACTCATAGCAAACGTATTCTATTCTAAATAAATGTTAACAAAGCTTGGTATTCACTTCCCATTCATAAATCTCTAGAAATAATTTGAATTCAATAGAATGAAAGTAACTTCTTCTTTCACCTCTATTTTATTTCAAAGAATACGACCTGATATGAGACTCATTACTTATTGTACAGCTATTCGTTTTGGTGGTCAAAAAGAATGGAAATTTTTAAGAAGTCAGCTGATGTTAAATGATTCTGTGAACGAGGAAGAGAATGAAAAGAAAGTGCTGGCGTTGGCGTGTTCTCGTGATGTAGGGATTATGAAAAAGTAAGTTAAAATGTGACCCTCAATTTTATTCTGTCACACCTGTTAGTGATAACGTTAACCCGACTAAATGTTTGAAATCCCTATTCCTATCAATTGATAAATATGCGCACAAAATCCAAGTCTGTCTGTTGTAATCGAAGATTTCACTACATTTGCATAAAATTGTCTGGAATTATGTGTGGCGATGACTATATTTGAATAATTGGAAAGAAATATGTTTGTACTCATTCAACAGTGATTGAACAACCAAACACTATCAAGACTAATGAAAGTTTCCAATATGAGTTTACACCAACTCATCCTTAGATATAATGGGATATAGAACAGGTTTTTAATTTATGGTTGGAACTACTTAAAACTAGATTACTCACATTTTTGGACCGAGTCTATTAAGTACCATCAAGTCTCGATTAAACTCGATAAATTTGAACAACTGATTCAAAACTTAATGGTTTACATTGTTCACTTTAGTCGATTCACTTCCATATCATAACTGTCTCAAATTTAACTCCATGAAGATTTCTTGAGACCAGTGGAGTTTTCACATGTTAATCAACAGTTACCTCACAATTATCAACAAATTTCAGAGTACACGAAACTTGAAAGTCAACTAGAGCCCAACGACTTATATTGAACAACATTTTTTCTATTCAACAAAAGAACTCACTGATAAACGTAATCAACATCAGTGGGATTACAAATATCAAGACTTATTGGAAAGCAGTAATGCAAAGACTGAAAGTTTCAATTTTACCAGTAATCAGACCGAGAATGTAGTTTCGTTATGTGTACGACAAATTCGTCGTCATCAAAAAGGACGAGCTTAGAAATACGTACAGTTATATCAACAACATCTTTGACGGGATAGAATTCACTAAGGAAAAGAGAAGGAATTACCATGAATACCAATCATCTTAGCCAAAAATTTTATCAATCATTCTTTATTCCTGACCCTCATATCATTTTATTCTACAAATGCAAATGTTTGTAAGAACAAATTAGCACAAAACACTTACTTAGCCATACATTTCTTTCATGTTTTCATCAGGCACTTAAATTGGGTAAAAGAGAACAAGGAGTTTTGGGACACGCTTTACTATTTTGCGCAATCTCCAGTCGGTAACCGACTTTTATGGGACTACCTGAGTGATATAGATAATTTTGTTGAACAGAAGTGAGTTTGTCAGTCAATAATTTAGGAGATTTTGTAGATTTTTTTCATCCATGCTTTCACATGTGAAAAATCCTATTGAAAATTTCAACCTTTTGATAAACATAGTAATTTATCTCCTCTAAATGTTTCAACCAATGTAATTTCAAGTCGGTTGAAATATCAATAAACAATTAGTAGAAGGACTAATAAATTACACTAAGTAACTCATTCCACTGCCAATCATTTACTCACATCGACTATTATAATGTAAACAAATGTGCTGACGTGTCCAATTACAGAAACAGGATGTTCGAAGTCATCGTTAATTCATGAAGGTAATCTTTAACTTATATATCAATATTGAAACATTTGTGTGAGAAATGTTTCATCTGAATTGAAACAAGTGACAAGCATTTTCGTCGACTACTATTATTGCTGCCATCCAAATGAAATACACCCAGTCCGTTGTATGTAACTATTATGGCCAGCAGCTGCCAGATATATATATATATATATATTGGAAAATGATTCTATCGATTGTTCATTTCTGAATCAAATCCCCCACAATTTCTACTAATCTCGTCTCGATGGTTTACTTAAGTCACCCATTCATTTCAGAACGAAAATATTTTGATTGAACATTATGATTGTCTAGTTAGCACTACCCAGTATTCAGTTATTCCTATATAGATACCAATCTCTGATGAAAACTAACCAAAGGCATTTCGCATTTTGCTTTTTAATTTTCCTTCACAGAGACTTCACGAAAGCCATACTAAACACACTAATTGAATATCGTTACTTAGTGTATGATGGAACGAATCATGAAAAGGTTAGTAGAGGGCTTATTTTTTTTCCCATGAGTTTACACATATTACTTCGTTTCGTCCCACATTGTCACATACTATTATTCTGCAATTTAATTTTCCAAATGTGATCATTTAGACAAATCTGATGTTTGGAAGCACACACTCCATTATTCATAAACATTTTCAACGAAGTTCAACTGAATAAAAGGAAAACAATAATGTTGAGTTATTGAATGTGGTTTGTAAGATGCCTTAAATCTAACTTTCGTGTTAGATAGAATTCGTCAACTATGTATTTCTGCAATCTGCAGTCCAAGATATCATCGCTAAATAATGTGAACTCTGACACTAAGTGAAAATCAACACGATGTGGAGCTACTCAGACCAGTAACTACACTGTAGTATGTTGCTGAAAATTCGATCAGTACTAAGAACCAGATAACAAGAACCTTCTTATTATTCAGCTCCGTGTTAGTGGTAATTCTTCTACGTACATCGTAGATTGAGAATGATACATTTCAATTGTTCAGTACTCGTTTCTTGCTTCATTTCAACATTGATCGTCAATCATACGATTATCAGGTGTAAGTTTGTTGCGTGTTCACAGGTAGGAATTACCAATTATGTTGTGAGTTCGTACGTCGAGGTTGTCAATTCTGGTCCGTGTTCGCTCGGCGAGGCATCCAATTCTGTTGCGTGTTCGCATGTCGGGCTAACCAGTTATGTAGTGCCGTGCTTCAATAATAGTTCACTTCGATAACCGTTATTATACCAATCTTAACGGTGTATAAAATCAGAAGGCAAAAGGAAGCGGCAACTACATTTTTTATTGATGAATGATGCAGACCAGAAAGCTGTGGGCACATGAGCAAGTGTAAGCGAGCGAAGCAGAGATGATGTATAGTGGAGATGGCTGGGAAGCCAACTCGAGAGCGAAGCAAAAACAATGCATATTGGAGATGGCTGGGAAGCCAACGCGCTATGAGCAAGCATTACTCCATATTTATAATCAGACAAAAATGATTGACAGATATATGATGAATAGGATACGAAGGGTACACACATATGCTCATATAAAAATATAGTCAAGGTTAATAAGCGAATAACTAACATGATCAAAATATGACTCAATGTATAGGTGAATTGGCTTGGCCAGTAACTAGAATAAAGTATATGGGCTTAACATATAAACTGATACCACACGTTTCATAACTTAACAGACCTAACTCAAAAATTATTCGACCTCTCATTTTTCATATACCCTGTATTTAAACAGTCAGTCATGAAATATGGCCACAAATATTCTCTGGAAACACATAGGATGTTGTTTTCAATTACTTTTTCCAATCTATGGAGAAAATACCTTAAAGAATCCTTTCCATATTACAACTAGAATTTTAATCTGCAAACACACTTTAGTGATTCTAAAGTATGAAGGAATATGTGCAGAATTTAAATGAAATTTCCGAAGTATCTGTGATAATGTTTCGAAATAAACCAAACACTCATTATTTTTCTATATAACTGCTTAACTACCACTATTTATCATTTCAAAATTAAGCTGTACTGACTCCACATGAAATGTACATAAAATGACCTTTTTTATCTTAACAGATCCTTGTAACAGAAGATAGCGATCAAATAGACCCTGAACTTCAAAAGAAGATTGAAAAATTACTTCAGAAAACCAGAAAAAAAATGAAATGGACTGAAGACTTTTCTGACGTCATTATTCAGTGGTTGAATGAAAATGTCCCAGTAGTTACCCATTTATTATAGATCAGTTCTGTTGATGAATATCAATCGGTTATTCATTCATAAGCGATATGAGATAATTTTTTCAACTTCCGTTATTGTTATCATTGGTATTTTTTATTTTACCAAGTTTTTGGACATTCATATGTTATTCTATATTCACACTAGTACTTTGAATGTTGGCTTGTAGTGATTCGTAGTAACTTTTACTGGATACACGTATTTATTTATATAATACTAATGTTATAATATTTTTGTTGTGGGTCACAATTCGAAATGTTTATTATACTGAATGCTAAAATAAAGTACCTTGAGTTTGAACAAAATGGTCTTTGTTATTCAACAAAATATGGTTCGATAAATTAGGACGGGTTAAATGGATAAATTGTTGATTAATAAAATCAAGAAAATCATTAAGTTCGTAATAATGCTAGTGAACTGGATTCAAAGATAACCGATTAACATCTAATAATATTCCAATAGTACTATGTAGTGAAATACTTTGATGAAAGGACTGCAGTTCAATGTTAAGCTGTGTAAAAAACATTTGTTGAATTTCAAGCCAAATAAATCACTTCAAAAACAGGAACACTTAACCCATTTAACATTTGAATTTAATAACTAATTCCTAATTTCAAATCAAACTAACTTATCTAATAAAGTCCCTAACACATATTCATGTTATTTCAAATCTCATCAGTTTCATACCCAATTGTTCCATTTTTTTCCAATATCCGTTTATCGAAGGCGGTGCAACAATAACCCAGATATATATAGGCAATCATCAGTTGGCAGTACAAATGCGGAGGATCGATATTAAATTCATAAAAGTAATCAAATGCTTCCCTATTACAAAATCCATATGGTTTCAAACATATAGTGAGAATCAAACTTCATTCGACATGCTAAGCAGCTAAATTAACCAACTACAAGACTGACCACAAATGTAATGGAGTACAAATAATCTAAATCTAATATCTATTATTCCTGAGAGTGAACAAAAGTAAACAGTTAGTACCCCTGAAGAATCCATCGACAAGCTTTCCAGAGGCTAGAAAAAGGATGAGGACATTTCAAACGATCTGTAAAGATTATGTAAACTTCTAAGAAATTGACGGGTTATGTCCTCAACCCTTAATCGGTGGATACTAACTTCTCTTTATAATCTAGCATGTTTTCATAAGTTTCCAAACTTCAACGGCAGCCACCAAACCTATAAGTAAGCCTATATTCTGGGATGGTGGAGAGGATCTTCAGCTCGGGTGGATGATGTTTTTGGAGATTCGTTCTTCGACTGGGATGGTTTCGTTAAGAAGTTTTCATTGTTCTTCTGAACGACATAATCAACAAAATGAAAACATCAAACGATCTATTCCTCATAAGTCAATACTTAATTTAGGCTAAATTCACAGAGATAATATTTTTATGGTTTATAATTATACCACTGAATAGAAAAATTAAGTAGATGTATTCTTGTATGGAAAAATCACACTTAAAGGCTTATCCGTTCACCTAAGATAAAATTCTTGTTAGTCAAGTCCAGGGTTCTGTTTTTACTATTTTACCGTTGAAGTGAGGTCTTCTCGTAACATACGCTAAGTTTGAACCTTGATAAAAAACAAAGGAACTTCTGTAAAAGATCGTAATCAAAAAATAAGTAAATAATCTAGGAACCTATTGCACTTAAAAAACTTAATGAGCTTCCATGATACATAGTAATCAGTAAATTAACATGCATCTTAACTTTCATTGACTTCTCGCCCATTAATTAGTCGTTAAAACTGTCATAAGTAAATTACGATATGATCGCGTTTCGCAACCTAAGTGACATCAAATTCATACTAGTGAGGTCATTCTACGATGTGCATAAAACTTGATACCGAGTGAAAACATAGTTTTATTTTTAGCATTTGAACTGCTTATTAGTTTGGAAGCATTTTTAATACTGCGCTGAGTAGTTTCTGAATGAAGGGACTCCAGAAACTGCACTAATGTAATAAAAGGAAATAAATCATATGTAGAACAGATCATTTATCCAAGTAATGATACGTCCTTAACCAGATTATACTTATTTGTTGCTAATCCAGAAAGTTTTCATTATTTGAATAGTCTTTTGAAAGCGTACATGGACCACAAATACGATCTTTGAAATCTGAAAAATCTCCTCTTTAAACGTCATATTGGTATAGCGAACGGCTTCTGAAATTTACTTTCGTCATCTTATTCACATAATCCTAGGAATTCCTAATACTGGACGTTCTTGTGACTTACTTATCTAAAAATCACCATTTCGTTGAGGTATCTCAATGATAAACCGCTACTCAACTTACGTTTATAGTTCAGGTGTAATGTACATAAACCGAATACGAAACATCAACCGTTTAGCTCATTTAGAAATTTCTTCAGTTTGTAATCGAACGGAGTTACTAGTTACACTGTATGGAAATTCAGATCTAAATAATTAAATGTCAATATTCAATTAATGTCCAGTTATATCTTATCCAGAAAATTTATGATCGCGGTTTGGAATTACTGACTTACGCTCCTTTGCTTTCCTCTATTGACAATTTGTTTCACGTAGTTCAAATATTATATACTTGTGGACATTTTGAGATTATTCAGTGACATTTGGTGCGAAATAATATAGGAATCAGTGGGACACAAAACTTGGTTGTCTTTTCTAAAAGCCAGACGTTAGAAAAAAGTGAAGGTTTCGAAAGGTCATTTTATTTATTTATTTATTTATTTGAACAAGTAAACATTGGTACAATGGTACACCAACTACATATACACCACACAATAACAAAAAGGTTTTGAAGGAACAGAGATTTTTGTATGAGAGTGAAATAATAATAATAATGAAAGAAGCAGTTCAGTTAGGAAAAATAACAACCGTAAAGATTCCTTTCATTTAAGAAAGTCACGTTCACTTTTATGAAAAGAGTGAAAGTTACAGTCACCAGATTACGTCTCAAGCTATTGTGTTGTACTATCTCTAGGTCCTTAACCAGGGAGTCGTGAATGACCAACAGAAGTCTGTCCTGTACAACTTTCTTTCATACCACGACACCGTTTCATACACTACCATCTCTTCTGCTCGTCCAACTTGTCCCAGAGTCGGCAATAATCCACGACGTTGGACGAAATTCATAAGACATGTGCAATCAACCGAAGTTGGTGTTTCAAGATGGTGACACCAATTGGATTATCGTCTCTGCACCCGGACACACGATGCCGAAGCTCAGCATTACTAATATGGTGTTGCCACTGGATGTCAGCAATCCTTCTGTGAAAACGATGATCAAACACAAAGAGTTATTTAACAACCTCAACTCGGAGAGATCAGGTTTCACAATAATAGAGCAAAACTGCTTTAACCGACGTGTTGTAGATCCGATCTTTTACAGCCAGACTAAAATCACGAAGGCGCCAAAGATGACCCAGATTAGCATAAACCGCTCTGACTTTCACTATACATGAATCGATCTCATCACTCACGCCACCACCAACACTTATGCAGTTACACAGATACACGAACTTCTCAACTACTATTTGCTCACCACTTGGTGTGAGTGCAGGATCAGGGTCCTGCTAGTCATGTAAAAATACTTTGCACTTCGAAGGTGTAAAGCACATAACATACATATAGACATTAATTGCCAATTGATTAAGTGCGGATTGCATGACATGGGGATTATCGCGCAGCAAAGCAATACCGTCTGCATACTCAAGGTCGCAAAGTCTTTCTTCAGGCAAGAGATTCACGCCAACAATCAATAAGAGCTGTTTCCAGAAAGTCAACGATAGCAAAGGTGAAGAGGACTGATGAGACTGGACAACCCTGTCTAACCCGACAGCTTGGATGGGACAATCGATAAAGGTGATTGAATGTCATCACTATACCTGAGGTGTTTGTATATAGGGTCTTTAAGATGTTAATAAACTTCTCAGGCACACCCTTCTTCATTAAATCATCCTAGAGAGCAATCCTGTCCAACGAATCGAAGGTGGCCCTGATGTCAAGAATCATCACGATTGTTAGCCCGTGATAAGTAATAGTGTTCTAACATTTGACAGAGGGTGAAGACATGATCAATACATCCTCGACCAGAACGAAATTCAGCCTGCTCCTCGCGAGCTAATCTTTTTCGGGTTTTGAACAACACGCGAAACATGACGGAAGCCGATAGTCTGGACGTAATCGGAAGTAGACTTATCCTCCGATAGCTGTTGCATAAATGATGTGAACACTTTTTAAAGATAAGGACAACCATCGACTTATTATACAACATTGGGATGGTCTTTAATTTCCAGACCTTCGTAAACAACTCAGCCGCTTTCCTAACAAGAAAGCTGTCACCATCTTTAAAAAAATGGCCGAAAGTAAATCATCTGAGAGTGGTGATTTGCAGAGCTTTGGTAGTCGGAGTTCTTTACGGACTTCTGTTTCGTTAGGTGGCTTAGTCGCCTACGCCCATGGAGCGTAGTACAATCTGATCAATGTTGCTGGAGCAGTAGACCAGTTGAACTGCCCCTCAAAAAACCCTGCTCATCATCTACGATGTGGGCAGATGTCATTGGTTGACATCCTGTCAGCTTCACCGGCTGTTTCACTCACACTAGACTTGTTATCAGTGATGCGGATGAGTTGAGATAGTCAGATAATCTCTCCACACCGTTTCATATTTTGATCATTAAACAGATATCTATAAGGTTTCTGTTTCGATATTATGTAGATTTCAGTGTTTGTGACAGAACTTAAAAATATACCTTAGAAATAAATAAGTAAATATATATATATATATGTATATATATGCTCGTTCTCAGACTGTAGATTTTAGAACCTAAAAGCTGGAAATTGCAGCGGCTAAGAATTGTTCAAGAAAACACTGTTCTTTGAGATATCCACTTTGACATAGAGTTCCTTTCCATTCAATAAAAAGACGTGTTGAGATCATAACGACATTTAATGAGAGGTTTCCTGAAAACAGGTTTGGAATGAATTTTATTTGTGTAGGTGCCGTAATAAATCTCAGGACTTAGAACATTTTCAGCACAGTGTTTAAATTGGACTTTTCCCAGAATTCACAACAAAACCACTTAGCATGTGTTTAACTCTCCCTATGCTTAAGCGAAACATTAGACGTCTTGCTGGAATATATATATTAGTTTTCGAAATACATTTCATTCAATTGGTCACTAATAATCATCTACTAAGATGACAGGTAACAAAAAACATGAAATTTTTACTTACATAGGTAACCGTCATCAGCTGATCTTGCAATTATTTCATTAAAATAGCTCCCAAATAATCAATTAGAACCTTTTGTTAGGTATCGTGAGGTTTACATAATGTATAAACAACATCTAACTTTATTCTCGACTTCAATAGAACTTTAGTTTTGCTTAAATTCTCAAGCAAACAATTACGTTTAAGAAGAGTTAATTAATTTATTGAACTTTATACTAACCTGTCATTTGATAACCAAAAGGTTTAACATGAAGTAAGGATAAATTGTGATGTCAGGCCAATTTATTCAAACGAGACACAAAACTAACATCTTCAGACTAATTTTTGAGGTATGAAGACAGAATTTATTGTGCAGTTTGATAGAACAACGTACATTCTGCTGCTGGAAAACGTGTCTTTATCTACAAAAGACTACATTCATATAGTTGATGAGAATACTTATGTAACAAACAAGTAATGAAGTTTACTAAACTGACCTACGAATTGCCTGCTTTGCAACTCCTATGGCCTTCAATGAATACATTTTTCTTTTATGACATACGTTTGATAACACATAGATAAAAACTCCAGTTAACATTATTTTCATCTAGATATTTCTGTATACACTTGATTCTCTTGATATTAGAAACTTATTTCAAATACTTTTCAAAAGAATATCTATTTCATTTAAAAAAGGAATTGAATTCACCAGGAACCCAGCTTAGAAATCATCGAATAGCTTCTCAAATGGATACTTATTGGTCAATTACATGCTGTTCGAATCAACATTAAAGTCTTTTCATTGAAAAACAACAAGCACTAAATTGCTATAGGATAACCTAACACAAACCTTTCTGTTTATTCCTTAAAAATAAGCTATCGAATACTATAGACATTCTCAATCACTTGGAATCATAACAAAAACGCTCTAACAAAAACATTTAGAAATCTGTTCTCAAATGAAACATTTAAAATTCTCTATATCCAGATTATTTCCGAATACGTGTAGAAACAATTATCTAATTTTAGCCATCTATAAATTAAAGATGTTCTTTCTTTCTCTCAAAAAAAGGGTATGAATTTTCACCATGATTGTTACTTTCTCAGTAATTTTAGTGATAAATTAAATTTCAGTTGTTTACAGACTGGTTTTTGATGTTTTGAATGTTAAAAAAATATATTGTAAACAACATTCACAAGTATATAGACATACACTTTTAGTATTTGTACGTTTAACCTTGTAATAAATGTGGTTAATTACATAAAGGAATTGGTTACCACTTACTTTTTTTTGGGGGGGGTTCTTGAGAATTGTTTATTTGTTTATGTTTAGTTTAGAAATCCAAAAAAAACCCTCGTTTTTCGAAATATACATGATAAATTTACCTTAAACCACATTGTTTGTTAACACCATCCATTCTAGTCTTGTTCTAACTTTCATTTCATAAAATCGAAAAAAGAATATTTAGTGGTGTATGTCCTGTTGCACAGAATATGATTTACACTAAATTGACTTTAATTTTTTTCATTACTGCTTATCTTTATTTAATTCAGTTGATGTAGAATTATTTCATTTTTATTACTTTGACCAACAATAATCATTAATGATGAAAATGAGGATTTTTCCTATTTATATTATATTTACATGTGAATTAATTTTAGGTAAGTTATCAGTAATATATTAATATTCTTTATGGGAAATATTGAAAATTTCTGGCATAAATCGTTTCAAATTCTATTGTTTTATATAACATCAGTGAGAGACACTTAAAGACTTGTGATGGCGTAGATTGAGATGTTATTTTAATAAGGTTTTAAGAGATGTTTTCTGGAGTTCTAGTGGGAAGCGGTGACCAGTGTAGTTCAACCACGTCTGTTGTGAGATATCAACTCACTGAAGACAATTGGTGAACGGTTGCTCAAACTTCGTGGATCGGTTGAGGTTAGACAATAACACCGTTGGATGCCGGCTCAGTGGTTTATCGGTTAAGTGCTCTGGTGCGAGACTGGTAGGTCCTGGGTTCGAATCTCGCGAGGCGGAATCGTGGATGCACACTGCTGAAGAGTCCCATAATAGGACGAAACGGCCGTCCAGTGCTTCCAGGTTTTCCATGGTGGTCTAGCTTCATCTGACTCATGATTTCATCCCTGAAAATTTCTTGGGTGCTCTAAACTTTATGAATTTTGATAATGTTATAAGAAGTGAAGACAATCAGAGCTATTAGATGCATTTACACAATACATTTTGAACCATTCAATTATACACATACGTGTTAAGAGCATTTATATAGGAAAAATCAAAGGTGAACTAAGTAGATGAAATGCAAGAGAAAACAAAGATCATGAAGTTTCTATATCGAAGTTTGACTTGATAATTACAAATATATTGAGCATTGTATGGACTGTTAATTGTATAATAATAAGATATTTGTGATATCCCAATGAATAGGAACTTGAATTTATGACATTTTATAAATTCATGTAAGCCACTTATTCAAGGCAGATAATTAAGTAGTCAAATTGAAATAAGACAAGTGTAAACAGGATTATAGAAAAGGAAATAATATCCAAAACAACGTGAAACTCATCACTGTGGATGATAAAACTACATTACTTAAGTAGTATTGGGGTGAGAACAAACAGTTTTTGAATATATAACAGTAGTCTCAATTTTCGAATGAAAAAGGCTTCAATAAACCTCAGCATACGACCTAGACAACTTATGCACAAAACCATAAAGGCTAAGTTTAATTCAATTTTATAACCTGTTTCAATCATGTGTTTAGTAATACAAGAAGATTGATGTTTATTATCTGCTTTCGTTGAGTATTAATTTTATTTGTTTCTGTAGTCACTTTGATACATGTGCATGGCTATATGTGAATAAACTGATAAACGCAGAGTAAGACCTAAGCTAAGGGGACTATATTTACAGTAATATAATCAAAGAAATCAACAAGTCTTATGATGGTGTAGTGAACAGGAACACAGGTGGGGACAATCGACAACAACAACAACATTACAGAATATCACATTAACATATGAGAACCATACAGTAAACAGTTAATTTGCAAAATAACAATCAATTGTCTGAATTTGACTGTTTCTTCAGCAAGTATCCGTCCATAGTCTCCGATTATAATTGTTCATGCGTTTTTGTACCGATTGCGTGCCGTTCCCGATCTCTCATCATCGATCTTCTATGAAATACATTCAATGCCCGACCGTCACCGTGGATACCAGCAACCCACACCACAATGGGATATGCTCTAACGTAATAAACTAAGGAGGGTGAGATGACGTTTAGCTTGAAAATGACATAAAAACTGGAAGGAACACTACACAAGATTAGCTAGGCATACATATATATATGCATATATATACCCATTATAAATGTATATCAACGTATAAGTCTAGTTCAGTTAATAAACTAATGTATGTAAAAAGAATTTCATACATTTGTTATGGAATCTGAACCTAAGTGGAACAAAGAGAACTCGTAAGTTAGCTAATCATTAATAATTCCAAATCTTTTTAAATCCAGACCTTGAAAAATCATTATTTGTTATATTACTTTAGGGAATATTTGATGAAATAGGTGGTTAAGACGAGATAGGTATACATGATGTTATATGTGATAATCACATTTTTTTAATAGAAATTACTAAATATTCCAGTGAATACTTTAAATTCTATATATTGAACTTTTAGTTCAGAATCTATTTAGTCCATTACAAGTACAAAAACGTGTAATTAATGGTCAAAAAGCAGAAAAATTAGAGTATCCATGGGCTGTATCTATAAAAGGCACAAATCCTGTATACAAACAAGTCACATATTGTGGATCAACATTTATACGAGATCGTTGGTTACTTACTGCTGCTCATTGTTTTTGGGCTGGATCATGGAGAAAATCTCAGTAATCATAAGTTTGAAAACAATTTTATGATAAACTATTTTATTCGAATTGTATACTTTTATGTAACGAATAGAGAAGGCCTTTACTCTAGGAGTAATCCAGTATGTCTGATTTCAACAAGTTTCATTTCTATAAAAATTCAAATGACATATGAAAAGAAAAGGGAAAGGCTATTGTAGATTTCGAACATTTCATTAGTTACATTGATGTAGATTGTGGGAAAAATATGATAATATATTTGAAGCACTTTTTCGAAATTAGAGATAACTTAAAACGATTAAAACAACCCACTGTATCATTGAATTAAATAAAGAGAATTCAACAAAGAAATTTTTTCTTTGCAATGAAATCACTAACTTAAGCTGTACATACACGTTTGTAGTTGTATGTATGTCTATAGAAAGATGAAAAATGTTGCATTACAAAGTGATTCGCGACTATGAATATCAATGGCTTAAAGAAGAATAAGAAGATAAAAGTAATTTAAGGGTCAGAATTATGAAAGATATTTGTCCTCTTGGTAGATATGGGGAAAAACGAAAAACATAAAGGTCATAATAATAACTGAACAACAATTATGGAAAAAAATTATTAAAGGATAATGATAACTGATTACGGTTTAAAATCACAAAACAATAATTTCGACAAAAAACATAATGCAGAAGGGAATGAGGTACAAGGAAGGATGAAAGGTTGGACGTATCGTTTTCACATGCAGAGTTGCAAGCGCCTCAGTAGTGCATGAGTTTTTAATTTGGCTTCCTTTGTTTGTGTACATTATTTTGGAGGAAGACTCCCTTGGAGTGAAGTGTCCAGAGTTGATTGGGTGCTTCTGCACTGAAATGGTGACTGTTTTGCGTTCTCTTTTCGAAAGTCACGCCCGTTAATGTTCTGAGATGAGTTTGGAAAATGACCGATTTCTGAGGCTAATGTAACCTACCCTACAGGAGTAACTAAATTTATGGATGCAAATCGACATGAGAATACGAATGTGTAACTTAAGAAAATGATTTCGTAGAAATAAAAATTTTCTTCCCCGAATTCACTTTGCTTTTATTTATTAATTAAAAACATTTTTGATTAATCTGGTTAACAGAAAATTTGCCGATACGATAATCATATCAAACAATTCGTACAAACCTCTAGTGTTGAATGAATGTTAACGGACAGGAATAATGGTAACACCTTATCCACGAGGGCTAAAGGGCCGAAGATTAATTGTCAGTTGCGTAGGTAGAGACACTAATGGGAATTATCCGACTACAATGTGACAGATGTCCACTTGACCTTCGCATTCAAAGGTTTCACAGTATTGTAAAGTGTGCTTGAATCAGAGCTACACAAACCTTAATATATTAAATTGTTATTTAGATTTAGAAATTCTATCTAGACATTTAAAATCAGGTAAGATTGATAGCTTGAATTTATCCTCTTCAACTGAAACTCACTATATACATTTTAGCCTTCTGGATCCCAACAACTGGCATGTTCAAGCTGGAAGTAACGTGATTGAAGTAAGTTACTTTTATTGATATCCATTATCATCAGATTCGGGCAATCAATGGTAATTAAATACTTAAGTTTATGATGTCATTAGTTTATTTATTAGGCGGATATTTGGAGTGTAAGAGGAATTTAGTTCATCTGAACACTTGGTTGACATTTTTCCAATTGAAGATATGTTTAAAATGCAAAATTCATAGTTCGATTTGATGCCTAATCTATCTGAAAATGAGGTCGTTACCCTTCGGCATACGTTACGCAAAATGAGATTCTTAAATTATAAGTTATGAATCTAAAGCCTACCAAAGTTATAAATTTTTTTGACGTAGAAACACAGGCTATTTGGCTCCTCACATTATGTTTACAAAGAGAACTTGTGGTTCACTTGCCACTGACATGATGGTCGATTAACTGCTTCAATTACCCTACTTGGTTTCCTCGGTTTGGTTTACTTGACCTCATTTTTAAAAATCTTGATAGCACTTTCTTTGTTGCCTTTGGTTCATTCACCATTTCAAATTTACGGTTATAATAACTAATCTTATTATTTTAAGATTATTAGGCTAAATATTTAACACCTTATCAATTCAGACATCCAACTACGTACGGTTTCTCATGCCCTCCGAAATTATTATTGCCGTTAGTAGTGTTATTATCATAAATGTTATTATTGCTTCACTGTTGCATTTCTTTGACAATTAATATCAATCGCATAATTTTGTTAACCACAATCATAATAACTTGTACATGATTCTCACATCCCTTTACGTCTTGGTTTCTGATGTGCGGACGAGAACGATAATGATTGGTTGTCCGCTTAGTCAGGCATGTAGATAGTCTGACAGGTGTCAGATGAGTTATATATTCCCTTATCCTTATTATTTATTATTATTGATTGATTGTTCATTGTTGTCGGGTTGTGTCGGGTTTTGGTGTGGAAATATATTTAAGTTTTAGTCAGGTTAATCACCTGTTCTTGATCTGAGTTGTGTTAAAGACCTGTAGAGTAGACACTAGGAGAGAATCTAGTGTAGATATTCGTCTAAGGTAAATTAACGTCCCATTCGTGTAAACAAGAAAAACGGAACCGTTATAATAGTTCCTCTCTGATTTAATCCTTTATCGTATATATTGAATTGAAATAAAAAATTAGATGACAGTTCTTTAATAATTGTTTCTTTTCATGAATGAACTAAGCAATCGTTTACTTGTTACACATAATTAAGCAACAGATAATATATATAAATGGAGTAGCTAAGGTAAGAACCAAATAATATAAGCATCATTTATTTTTTAGTTGAAGATGTGTAGTGATCTGATATGATTACCGGTTATAATGAATTCACAATCTTCAAAACCGCTTTATAGCTAATCAACTTTCTTTCAGGTGTGCTTACAATCATTTCTAGTCTATTTAAAAAAATTATACAATTTTATGGTGTTTTCCATTTGTTAGAAATTTTTCTGAAGATTCCCTTGCAAAGAAATCTCACAAAAATGGCGTTCACAAGCTAATCTTGAGGTGTCAATAGGATAGTTTGCTTTTTCTATATACATTCAGATTCATTTGACCACGAAAGTTAGGTATCATGGTATACCTCATTTACTGTTTCCATGATATTTATTTGAAAATATCCCGAAATTACGTAATTAAAATTTATTTAATTTTGTACAGATCAGAATAGCTGTCGTGGAAAACTGAGATTCTAACAATAAATTTGTCATAGGAATGAAAATAGGTTCAAGAGAGTCAAAGATAAAATCTGTGAACCATCTGAAATTTTTATACGTTAACTTATATAGATTTAAAGAATATAATTGAATAATATAACATATTCTATTTATAGTTAGGTGAAGAACATGGATATAGAGGACATGTATTAAAACCAGGTGCAAACGGACGTCAAACTGTTGTAGCTACTTTAATCAAAAGGCTAATTGATATTTTCTCCAGGTTAGTTAAATTTATCATTTTAAAGAAAATGACCTACTGAAATGACGTTATTGCATGCCTATTGAATTTTATTATAAACTGTAGTGTTTAAAATACAGTGTATATATACATATCTAGAAGTGTAGTGAGAGATTTAAAGTATTTGTAAGGCTGGTTTTCATGTTTTATTTACGTAATTATTTCAAACAGTTATCCTTGTTTCTAGAACAATGCAAATATGTATACTAATTTATTCGATCCTTTTCTGTTTTTGATGGGCGGTAAGGGAGGATTGACTAATAAAAATTATTCATTGTAATTGTAAATTCATTTCAAAGTTGAACTTAATTAACATGTAACTAAGGAGCAATATTCTCATCATATATTTTTATGCTTTTGGTGTTTTAACCGTTTGTCATCCTAAGTAGTATGATATCGTATCTAAGCAATTACTGCCCTATAGTTAGATGTATGATAAGCTTCTGTGTACCTTAAACTGTGTTACTAATTATTCAAGTCCCAATAGGAAGAAATCTGTATCACATATTTTCATTAGCATAATTTTTGAAATTTTCCTCATCAGGGATTAATTTATATTAAAAAATTTCCCACTATACTTTACAACAAATTCTCCTCAGTTCCTGCAGTTATTCTGTGATGAACGAGAACAAAAGTGGGAACAATTGAATGTATTTGAATACAAAACTACAGAACGTCTAAGTAAAATCTGAGAACCATACATTGACTACTATATTTGCCAAATGCTAATCAACTATCTGAAACTTTGATGTTCTCTGGTTTCAACACCACTCATTCTCTGTTCTCGCTCTATTGTCTTCTATCTTCTTTATCATCTGCCTCCAAATATTTCACTTTCGATTGATAATAATACTACTTATATCTGTCAATATCAGTAGCACACACCACAATACATCAAAACTGATAATTCAAAAGAACAGTCAAATCAAAAGTAAATTGCATCGTTTTAAATTAGAGCCATAAAATTATACGGTGATATATTCTATTAGCTGAAATAAAATTGTACGATTAATAATCAGAATAAATATAGATGAAATGGGAAATGAAATAATATGGTAATTACAAAACAGTTAAAAAGTTTGGCAGAAGACATTTTTATGTACGAAATTAAAAAGTCATTTATTCTTCACCCATAAAATCTTCTTTTCAGCTTTATTCAATATTATACTTTTGGTAAAATATAGGATTCTCAGAACAAACTATCTCAACAAGTTTCCGTTTCTTAATTCTCAGTCGATCCTCATGATAAATGCTGAGTGATCACCATTTAGAAGTTAACAGTCTAGTCAATTGACAACTAAATAATGTACCTCATTTTAGCTGCATATTGCCAGCAACCACGATATCTTTTATTGAGCCAATTTGTAACTTGTACAACGAAAGATTCTACACCTTTTAGAAACGTAGCTGAATAGTTTATGAGATTAATAGACATAATGATGTATTAAAACAACCATAAACCGATAAATTTTTGAAATATCTAGATGATAGGAACACTTTGCTCAGATGTTCAGGCATACATATTTTCAAGAATATATTAAGAAATCATAAAATTAGGTGAATGTTTATGTATTCATGACATGTCAGTAATAATAATAATGAAAAAGGTTACTAAAAGATCCAGAGGTGAGCGCAGATAATTATTATCTTTTTTCAACTAAATCACTCGAATTATACGATCGTTTGGTTTGATAAGTATATGAATCCAAAGAGGAATAGAAAGTGAACAATTATCTCTCTCATATATCTAGCCAACCTAATTAATTAATGGTTGAATCAATGAGTCGATTTAGACTAGACCAGCCTGGAAAACCAGTGGAGTCAAACCGCGTCTGCTGTAAGGCAGTTACTCACTGAAGACAATGGTGGACGGTCGTGGACTGGTTGAAGTCAGCAATCTATATGTTAAGCGTTCGCGTACGAGACCGAAGGTTCTGGGCTCGAATCCAACGTGTGAGATCATGAATGCCTACTGCTGAGGAGTCCGATACTATGATGAGACAGCTGTCCAGTGCTTACAGTTTTTTCAATGGTGGTCTAACTTAAATCGACTCATGAATTCAATCATTAAATTACTGCAATTTCCATAAACCCTCATTCTAACAATATTTATTCTCCAACCACATAACTGAATTCATATTATTCTGCTACGATCATGTATTATTCTTACGTTATTTAAATTTATCAATAGTGAAAATTGTATGAAATTCTTGAATAAATTAATATTATGTATTCAATTTAATTCAATTTGTCTTTTTTCTTACATATAAAATGAACCGTTTTTTTTCCGTATATCTCACTTTTTTCTGACTATATGACAAACATGGAGTTTATTTGCCTAATAGAAGTTTACCCATATATATATTTATATTTAAAAAAAGGTTAGTTTTTTTTCTTTAGAAATCAATGTATATTTGTTGAAGAAATAAGTAGTAAAAAGAGATAAGTTAAATAATTATAACGCCAGAACAAATATTGATGCAGAATAATATGAATTCATTATATTTCGTTGTTTCTCATCAGCTGCTTACAACCAAATATGTATTAGAGTTTTAGCATTGGGGTAATAAATAGTATGGAACAATTGACATAATTGAATGTAAAGGATTGGAATAACAAAAGGTTATCAATGATAACTATATATATATAGATGTCCAAGGAAAGGTCAGAGGTTATTACGTATTAGGATGAAGGAAGCATAAAGGGTGGGTGGCGTAATAGTTGAATGGAGTTCAGAGACAGATAAGATCAAATGTGTGATAATTTTAGAGGTAATGAAGGATTCATGGAATCAAAAACAAATAGGATGAGTTACGTAATAATTGAATAGAATTTGAAGAGTTCATACAATTAAGAGAGACAAATGAGCGGAAATGTGTGAGAGAAAAGGTGGTTTGTGAATTGGGTAAGGGAAGAGGAATATAATAAAAACTAAATATTAACCATAATAAAACTAATATCAAAAAAATGCATTACCGGGGTAGTAATAAGTTTATCACTGTCTCTTTTTGAGTACATAGATCCGGTTTGAATTTTTTTTATCGCGATCGCTTCAGCGAACCGGAGAGCAGTTGTACTTCTTTGTTTGCTAATGATTTTGAAAGCATGAGAAATGTCAATGGTGTGCCGGGTGTCGAGTAAATGAAGAGCTATTGTACTGTTGAGAACCCTGGTCCCTCGCAGCCTCAGTTTCTCAGGAACATGCTCAGAAATGCGAACGTGTACTCTGAATTCATATTATTCTGCATCAATATTTGGTCTGTCTTTATTTAAATTCATAAAAGGAACTAACTGCATGAAATTATAACGCCATTGATTTTTATAATTAGTATGTAGCTATATCTTGGTCAAATGATCAAGAAAATAAACACACAAATAAAACTCAAGTATCCCACTGAATAAATTCTGAAACAGACTTTTACATTCTATAAGTGAATAGTTTACAATATTTTGAGTTATTCCTTTTACAGTTTCACACATTTTGCCTCTTAATTTAGTGGTAGTTCGAAAGACAATCAAGGAGCCGTCTGGCATACACATGTCAAAAGAATTATACTTCATCCAAGTTATAGACCAGGTAAGCATTGCAAAAAATGACGGACAGTAAACAAAATATTTTGTTTTCTAAAATCATTAAAAATTATTTATTATTTTGTATGGTGTTATTAAAACATTTCAAATTGCGTTTTAATCTCAACTTTAGTTACTTGCTTATTTACTCCACTTATCCTTCGTGTAGTATAGATTGCCGTCCAACGATCTCCAACCTACGTTTTTGTGCTCTCCCTTTCAATTCTTGCCAAATTTTCTTCATTTCTTTGATATTTGTATCCCATTGTCAGCGGGGGATTGTTCTTTTGAATCTCAACTACAGCTATCTCAGTAATATCTTAACGATCTAAAAATATGTACCAACATTATAAAAAGAAATTGGTGTAAAGTATCAACCTTGATGATCATTGTGCCTTAATAAAAATATAAAGGATGAAATTTTTCGATTTATTAAAACTGTTACAAATAAAGCTATGCTCAAAAATACTGACAAATAGCAACCGCATACATATCTATAGGTGGAAATATGTTTAATCATGTCGTTTAACATAGGCCTTATTAATTAGTTTCCTAACTTTACGTAAGTGGAAATAAGATTTTCATGGGGAAAGAGGTTGTCTACACATAAATTAATCTGAAATGTATTCTGCAAGGTGTTATTCTTGATTGATTTCTTCATCGTTTATCATTTATTAAATTTTAAATGACAAATGGATTTATTGTGATCATTTTGCAAAGAATTAATTTTTAAGGGATAAGTAATATATGGGCTTAATGAAAAAAAAATCAAGTTAGGTCATTTGCGAAGGTTGATGGAGTCTAAACATGGGAAGTTTACCAGTCGTAATAAGTCAAGGGCATCGAATGAAATTATTATTTTAAATCTGATTCCCGTTAATCTCCAAAATCTCTGTATTCATGTATTCTGCCAAACTTCAAATCTAATCTGTTTGTTATTTTCCTGTACCATTTAATCACCTATAATGTATTCTGCAACTAAATAAAAGATTTACTCTCTCATAAGTTAAAAACGCAGCTTTTAGATCAAAAAGTTAATTCATGAAATCTGTTAGTAGAGATATACCCACGATATGTTTCTACCACGATTAGCACTACCCTTATGGTCGTTACTTTTTCTGTTATTTTTTTATTGACCTGGATTCGGTGTTTAAGTAATTATGTTTTTATGTGACTAAAACTAAGGTAAAATGTTCTCTATGGAGTAAAATTTTGCAGATGATCATTATTGAGAAAGTAAGCTTATATTGAATAGTTGATAGTGAAAGGTGAATTTCGCTAACTTAGGTAAAGTATATATATATTTGGATGAAATATTGAAGTTTTTATACATTATCATTAACTCATTCATTTTATATAAAGTTTATCACTACATGGAGAATGTTCCTTCATGAGCTTAGTTATTTTCGTTTGAAGAACCATCCCTAAGTAACAGTATGAAATTCCAAAAATTTTGCATCTTTATGGCTTTGCCTTTATCACTTGAACCAGGTCATAGATTTATTGACGAAATAACCATAAATATTGACAGTAATGTTAAATTTATACTCTATAATTTATTATCTTTTCAGACGATCTAGAATATGATCTGGCATTGATAGAATTAGAAAACCCCTTGCCATCGGAAGATCCAGGGGTTCAACCAGCTGAATTACCACCTAGTGAAAATTATCTTGCTTGGCCAGCTGATCATGCTGATTGCATATTTGTCGGATGGGGTTGTCGTGTAAAAAATGGCAAACCATCAGCACAAGCTCAAGCTGTTCGTTTGTTAACATTAAAAAATCAGGACTGTTCGTTAATGTATGGCAATGCAGCAGGTTTGAACGACCATCATGAGTTTTGTGCTGGTTATTACCAAGGACGAGTAGGAATATGCTCAGTAAGCCTTACTAATATTATTTATTCTTCGATTTCAAGTACAAAATAAAGTGTATAATTATCAAAGTGTAGTTTCAGTCGGTATGTTTAGGAATTCGTATAGATCTAATCAAGATTGTCTTTATGAGGATAACAGATTCGGAAGTTTCCTATTTGATTAAATTGTATTTTGCAAGGTTGTGCTATCCTGGCATTGCAACAACAAACGTTAGATGGATTTTATAATATAACTTTAAAAATGAGATGAAGATTGGTATTATGTCCCCAAGCAAATTCAAGATCAGGTTAATAACCAGAACTAATGAATCCATCATGTTGATGTATCAATTTTTGTACATCATCATCCAATAGTATCATTGACCAGATCACGATTAACAAAATTTGAAGAATATAAAGAAACTTTTTCATTTCGATGTTTTTTTCTAGCTGCGAATAGCCTACATTTAAAACAACTGATATTGACGTGGCTAGACTTCCGGTAAACGTGGATCTTAGGAAATATTTTGAGAAATGCGAAAAGAGTTAACCAAAATAAAAATGTCCGACTCTCAGTAAAAACATGTTTTTACCTTATCTACGTTCAACTGGAATATCAATTCAAGACATTACTAAAAGTGACTTTACTTGCAACACCAAAGGACTATTTCCTCAACCAAAAGTATATCAACACTTTGGAGTTCACCTATATCAGTATTTACAAACATGTTCGTCTTTATGGGAACATGTATATAACAATCACTGAGAAAAGTTTTACAATTTAGAAAAGGAGGGATTGTCTGCGTATTTTACAGTTATATTTACTGATGAAATAAAGTGGGACCACTAAAGCATATGATTAGCAAGCAATCGTTTAGTTTATATTATGACAAAGTTAGTTAAGCTTCTAAATAATATGGAGCGTTATGTATTAAATGTAAATATTTTTTCTGCAACTTTTTAAGCATAAAATAAACCCAGATGAAATTAGCAACAGAAAAATCAATTCTTCCTAATTTTCCTTGTTCAACAATTGTTCACTCAAGTAACATATACTCAAATATTGATCAAATTACTCTTGTTTTGGATAAGTTCACAATATGTAACCACTATATATCAACTGACAAACCACTGAAATAACCAGGTATTAAAATAATTTGGTGGATGTGTTCAAAATCAATTGGTAGTTCACATGTAAGTAGTATTATAGGATCAAATTTATTATCTAGGATTCTGGGGTTACTACTATAACTTTACAAGTTATAACCAAATAGTCCACATTTTCAACTTCATTTCACCCATTATGCAACATAGTCATCATTTAAAGTTATCACTGAATTACAGTCAACCTCAAGTGTTAAGAAATTTAAACTAGAAAATGTAATTATTCAGTGCTCAGCGGTTTTGATGGGAATCACGCTTATTTCAAGATGCGTTACAACTTGTAGCAGAATTCAACAAGTTCATTATTACATCACTTAAGTCAATATGATTAATAATGCTAACTTATTGAAATGGCATACATTTTTCTCATTATCGTAAGTGATGTAACGATTTTTGTTTTGTGAAGCATATTATTTCTTTGAACGGACTTCAATAAAATGCTCTTATCATTAGAGTAAATAAATAAGGCAAATTTCCTTTTCTTTTTTAGGGTGATAGTGGGAGTGGTCTTATTTACATGAAAGATAAAAAATACTATGTTGTTGGTGTAGCTTCAGCTACACATGCTACAGCACCGGAGCTTTATCCAGGTTTATTCACAAGGGTTTCATATTTTAGAACATGGATTGATGGAGTGATAGATGGAACAACAAATCAAAATTCAACTAGTCCGAACCAATAAAGAAAAAAACTGAGTTCACATTGTCATATTTTCAGTACATTTCACATTATTAATATTAAAATACACAAAAGAAGCATTGAACTATTTTCATGTTGATTTTATTCCATCTGACATAACGTGCAATTATTATACTGTAATATCATTGAATACATAATTTAAAAAAAATAACTTTTGAAATCATTATGTTTGTTAATGAAGAAGGTACAAGATGAATTCAGTGTATGTAATTCCATAGATACTTTCTTAAAGATCTTTTCATCTATATCTATGCAGAGGATTTAGATCTATGTCGATACAGATGTTTCACTTTCTATAATGATTTAAGTTTTAAAAAGTATATAATTTCGGTCTTATCTGTTATTCAACAATACTTTAAGGAGAAAATTTGTCATACAAAGGCATTTGATAAAGAAGGTAATAGATTGAGTGTTTTTACGTCCAGCAAGCTTTGTAATAATGAATGTTACATAGATATGTACTCAATCATGTACTTCTGTCAATCTGTGTTTTAATCAGACAACAGTTATAAACCCACATAATTTTCAATATTTCTTCAGTTCCTTATTCAGAAATGGATGGAAAGGTGCATCACGGAATAAGATTTCAAATTAGAAATATCTTTTTCTAAAAACTTATTAATCAGAGTCAGTAAGGAAGATATACTCTTTTAGTAACAACAAACTAGTAGTTATTTTGGTATTATTTTAAGAATATGATATTTGTGGACAAAAACAAGAGGAAAATATTTTCATTATGTAAGTCTGTTTAACTCAAAGTTACATGGAGACTCTTTCGTGATAGGATAGATTTCTTATTTAATAGGTCAATGTAAATGTACACCGAACCACTGGGAATTATGATCACTTTTTTTTAATTCGTAATAGCCGTAAGTACGTATAAATATATTTGATGAACTAGGTAGAAATTTATTTTGGTTAAAACTTTAAAGACACAAATATGATGTATGTTACTTCTATATCATCCATAATGTTAAATCAAATTTTCGTCACCTTCTAAATATATGAGACATTTATAGATAACTGAGATGCTGTTTGAACCGAAATGATGGGGGGCTTATTATAAGATATGATATTCGGTTACAAATAAATAGGATGAAATCTATTGTGATAATTTTTGATAACTCATTTTTTAATGTTTTAGTAATTCTTCGGAAAGTAAGTGAGTAAAAAAGTGTCAGTTAATCACTTACTTAGCATTCATATTATGAAGAACAAACCTGTTATAGTCCGGAATCAACATTATTATAAATTAAAAATTCTGCTCCGTTGGCACTGCTTTAACTGGGTAGCCAACAGTAATATCTGCGGGGTTGTCATTGTTGTGTACATATAAAATCTGTTGAGTCCTCAATTTTAGTGCTTTTACCTAATAATCAGAACTCACTACAATTCTTACAGCGCATAGAACACGAAAGACTGGTGGAATGAAGATTTATTGACTCTCTAAACACCGGTCTCCAAACAATTTCCAAAATCACATTTGAAGTCGCATAATCCTTCGATCGTAATACAATAGTTGATATACCACACACACTTTATGGTATAACATGAGGGGGAAACATATACAATTACTGTAAAAATACATTATATATAGCTCACTTGAATTAATGCAGGAAACAAAATTGTCACATTGAATAAGAGTTCACGTTTAGCATTAAAACTAAGTTTATACCGGATTGATACAAAAAATAATATTATCCAAATCAAACCAACAAGAGTGTCCATACAAAATAATGGGTTTGCGTATAATCTTATCAGTCAAATAATAAGGTGGACGTTATGCTAGATAGATGGAATTCTAAATATTTTGTACTTGTGCTTCAGTAGTCTAACAAGTTTCCTGTTGAAATAGTGTCTAACAGACATCAATCAACGTTATATTTACACTACCGAACCGATCAGTAAATTAACAATTAACCATTTATTGTCGAACTTGTTCTAGAGAGGCTACGATGAAGAAGAATAAACATCTAGAGTGGCCAGTTGCTTAGATGCAGGATATCATGTAGTTACTACAAGATCCTTTAAGATGATTAACATGCAGTTGATCTCTAATCTCGGCACATTTTCTGAAGCCAACCTTTAGGCTTCTGTTTTTTTTGTTCGGAAAAAGCAGTTATCAGTTATCGTTTTTCTTGGTAACAGTAAACTTAATACTTTGGTCTTTTCAGCAACTTCATTCGAATATTTCACTATGTTATTTGTCGGACTCTCTTTAGGATCACTCAGGACATTTCTAACCCACTTGTTATTACTCACTTCATTTCATTCATATTATTAGCATTTGCTCATTACATAACTACTCATTCTCATCCCTTTGGCCTTTTATTGTTATCAATGATCCTCTTTATATGATAATTGTTTGCTTCGTTTTTTTCAGTCTCTTGATTTTATTTTGATCTTTGCTACACTAAGATTATACTATCAGAATTATTGTGCCAAAACGATAAACTTCATCTGCCTACTATATGATTGCAATCAAACCATGTCACACATACTTTCGTAATTGAGAGGTGTCATGCATTTGAGATGGACATGAAGTTCTCTCCTCCCGTTAACCTAACTCTAAACGAAAATAAAATGTGATTATGGTCAATTGTTTGACTAATACCTGATATTTTATAATGAACAATTGCTGGTAAATAACGGTTATTATCCGCGTACTGGTTGCTTAAATCTTCCAATTAAAGTTTAGGATTGTAATCGATCAGTCTCTTATTAGCATTTTACATATCATTTATATTGAACGTTTGTGTTTATCTAGACCTGAAAGTTCAGTAATTTAGTTTGTAATAGATAAATTAAATAATAACCACAATGTGAGTGTTATTAACTAGCAATCTAGAATAATTAACTTCATACATTCACGTTTTTATGGATTTGGTGTAACTTAATATTTGTACTTTATTTACCAAAGTGTACCAGGTTTGTAGACATGTAAACAAATCGGCATTATCGATGGATTACGTAACAAATTACACACAAAGCAGAAAAATAAGATTAGAATCGATTCATTCAATCAAAATTAGTGAGCAAGTAGTCATTGAATGGGACCTGAATAAAAGCTGGAAGAGAACAAGTATCAAGAACCAGAAGAACAGACTGATTACAAATTTCGTTTTGTGTTTTGAGGTCAAATTATAAACTTTCGTGAAGCGTATTTAAGTGAACATCAGTTACATTTATAGTGAAACAATATCCATATTTATGACTATTACATGAGTCTGTGTCGGCAAATTGATTCAGTTAGTAGATTAGTGATATACTTTAATAGAAATGGTCTATCATGTGTCAAACAGCATCTAAAATAGATGAGACCATTAGTTTTTCCTTTGCTTGATTCAATGTTATATTTCTGGTAAAATATAGGATTCTCAGAACAAAGTATTTCAACAAGTTTCCGTTTCTTAATTCTCAGTCGATCCTCATGACAAATGCTGAGTGATCATCAGTTAGAAGTTAACTGTCCAGTCAATTGACAACTAAATAATGTACATCATTTTAGGTGCATATGGCCAGCAACCACGATATCTTTTATTGAGCCAATTTGTAACTTGTACAACGAAAGATTCTACACCTTTCAGAAATGCACCTGAATAGTTTATGCAATTATTAGACATAATGATGTATTAAGACAAGCGAAAACCGAAAACTTGTTGAAATATCTAGATGATAGGAACAGTTAGACCATATGTTCAAGCAGGCCCTTCAAAGTTCATTCATATCTATTAAAGATCTCTCGTTTTTATATTCTAAATAATATCTGACATTTGTTGATTGCTTGTTACTTAATTATTTGATAAATAAATCATCGAATATTTATTCATCATCTTACGAAGGACACTGTTTATTTTTCTTTCTTCTTTAATTTCAAGATGGTTTATTCATTGAACATCTTGACCGTAAACTGAGTATAGCTAATTAAAAAGTCATGATTTGATCAGTACTCATAGTAACAAATTTATTTTTTCATTTTTTAAAAAAAATTACAAAATGTTTTGAGATAACAGTACAAAAATGTCGTTTTACTTTCTTTTCCTTCTTTTGTTGTTGTTGTTCAAAAAAGAGATTAAATCATACGATTTAGATTATAATTTAAACATGATTGTATGCTAACTAGTGTACATTTGAATTAAACTAAATGGGTTTATTTTGTTGTTGTTCAGATTTATCAATGAGATGTCTTCTAACCGGATTTGAAGAGGAGGAATGCACGTTCTTGTAAATAGAAGTAGATGAAATGTTGTGTTTCATGTGTTACATAACTGAAATCAAAAATTGAAAAAATACATTGAAACATTGTGTATTTAATAATGTGTAGAAAATTTAACATTTCTATATCATCCTATAAACTTTATCAACCTAAGCTAACAGTGAAACTAGTCTATAAAAGAATGTAAATAAATTTTAAAAATGGGAAATAATGTTCATACAGTTTCAGCGTTTGTTGTTTTATATCTGATAAGTTATGTTTATTATGTCACAGAACTCAATATATCTAACAACATACATTGTACCATAATCATATTTTGAAATTAAAGGACATTAACATACAAATAAATAATTTTATCTATAGTACTTACCTTCCAAAATGTTTTCCAACAATACAATGCCAATTTGGATTATATTTTCGATCAAATTCTTTTTTTATATAAGCAGCAACATCTTTTTCAATTTCATATTTGTCAAGTGCAGCAGCAGCTGTATGTACAGCGGTCTCTTGCATATCTTCATGCATATCAGCATTCTTAATAACAGCTTTGCGTTCTCCCATTTAAGTTAATCTAGTAATATAAACACAGTCAAGTATCACGGCTGAATATAACAGTACTTTTATACCATTCACAATTTTAAGTACCTAATGATATCACTATTTTCATTCGTAGATTCATATTTTAGTAAATTAGCTTCAATTCACCTGACTAGATGAGAAAAAAATGAGCTATTCCGAAAATTAGCTTTTATATAACACAACTATATTAGGCTGACAAGTAAATGAACACAAATATTATTCTTATTTGTAGTTAGAGAACTATATGTGTGTTTACTAAATCATTTTTTTTCTTTAAATGATTTTTTTGTTTTTTTATTGTTATGTTTACTCATGATTGACTTGAAACTATGTGCATTAGTTTAGTATGTGAGTTTGATTATGTGTTTCTATGAGTAGAAATAAATATGTATCATAACTTCATTATAGTATGTTACTATATAGTTTACACCTAATGCTTGTTTGTTTGTTTGTTTTTTCTTTCTAAATAATCATGAAATATTTTTGTTTACAATTCTTTAGTTCACAATGGTTCATCAGTTTAAAAGAAGAATTTTTTTTAATCAAATCAATCTTTGAAAATATAGAAAAAACAATCTTTAGAAATGAAATCTTTGTAATTGTGATAATTATATTACTGATTTAGATGAGTTAACAAAACATTTTTAAAAAATAAAGTTTAAAATTATTAAAAAAACAAAAAAAATATTTAAAAAATGAGCTATTTTTTTGTTTATTAGTATCCATGACTTATTTTAAGTTAAATCAGTTAAACTTTTCATCAGGGTTAAAATAACAGATAAATACTTGTACATACCTTTTATGAAATGAATTAGATTACTACTATCTTCAGTTTCTCAAATACAACACGGAGAATACCAACCCAATCACACTTGATGGAGAAACTCTGGAAGAAGTGGAAACATTCACGTAACTGGGAAGCATCGTTGATAAACAAGGAGGATCGGATACAGATGTAAAGGCGAGGATAAGCAAAGCAAGGGCAGCATTTCTACAATTGAAGAACATATGGAACTCGAAACAACTGTCAACTAATTTCAAAGTCAGAATCTTCAATATGAACGTCAAGACAGTCCTACTGTACGGAGCTGAAACATATAGAACTACTACATCCATCGTCGAGAAGGTACAAGTACTTATAAACAGTTGTTTACGCAAAAATACTCAATATTCACTGGTCAGATACTATCAGCGACAGGGTCTTATGGGAGAGGACAAACCAGATTCCACATGAAGAGGAAATCAGGAAAAGACATTGGAAGTGGATAGGACATACATTAAGGAAATCACCAGACTGAATCATGAGGCAATCTCTAACTTGGTATCCGGAAGGGAAACGGGAAAGATGAAGGCCAAAGAACACATTACGCCGGGAGAGTGAAGCAGATATGAAAAGGATGAATAGAAACTGGAAAGGATTGCCCAGGACAGAGTTGGATGGAGAATGCTGGTGAGCGACCTATGCTCCTCGACGAGGGGTAACAGACGTAAGTAAGTAAGTAAGTAATTAAGTATCTTCAGTTTCTTACACAATGCATCCAAACTATTTAACATAGACTTACATCAATACCAAAGTTGTTTTGTTAAATTTTTCAAATAAATGATACAGATAATAATTATATTTTATTAGTATTTGTTATTGTATTTACCAAATAGTGAATTATATACTTTTTTTACAATATAGAAACTAGGCGGTCAAGTAGTACTACTGTACCAGCTCCTTTGTAAGGTTTACTTAGGATTAAATCCTTATTTTTTTTTAAGGAGCATTAGCTGATGCAAATGGTTCTTAGTTAGTAAGTTATTTTTACTACATTTTTTATAATATCAAGTTGATTAAAAGAACTTTAAACCTAAATATATCTGATAGACATTGAAGAGTAGTTAGTTCATTGTATGAGCGAGTTTTATAAAAATAAATTTTTTTTATTATTTTGAACTATGATCCCAATAACATGAAATAGGAACTCACTGAAGACAATTGGTGAACGGTTGCTCAACTTCGAAGATTGGTTGAAGTTAGAAATTAACACCGTTACATGCCGGCTCAGTGGTCTATCGGTTAAGTGCTCTGGAATGAGACTGGTAGGTCCTGGGTTCGAATCTCGCGAGGCGAGGTCGTGGATATGCACTGCTGAGGAGTCTCACAATAGGACGAAACGGCCGTTCAGTGCTTCCAGACTTTCCTTGGTGGTCTAGCTTCAATGCTTTCAAACATGTAGACTTGCTTGCAAAGCTGATGTTCATACATATTATTTTTTCTTTTATCTTATTTTTATTATGGAATAAATATATACGATGGAAAGGTATCAAATAATCGTTATCTTTAACAGGTACAGAATTATTTATAATCCATTACTTTAACAATATTATCAGACGTTTTCAAGAGAATTATCAGTTAGACATAGAAAATAAACTATCAAGTCATTTAGTTCATAAACAGAAATAGGTAATTTATGTTATTTGTTACAAATGAAATGAAATATAAATAGTAAATGTGTTAACTTTAATAGTGTCAACGTATTGTACAAAGTGCTAATTAGTACAATTCGTCATTGTTTTTAAATAGTAACTTTCTAAATTATATAATCCTCATTGTAATTGCATTTCTTTTCGTTTGCCAACATCTGAATAGTTTTACATACTACTTATATCTGTCAACATAAGTAGTATACACTAAAATAAAAGTTTTCAGTCAACCTGTATTCTGAATCTTAAGTAACAGTTTTCCCATCAAAACTCACTACTCTTTACAATGATAAATGAAGTATACATATTTATTATATACCTGATGGAATCCTATGAAATACATGTATTTAACTAATTAAACCAGTTAAAATATTAACAACCTGATTCGCCAAATTTCGTTGCATTGTAGTGAACAAGAACAAAAAGGGGAACAATCAAATGTATTTGAATACAAAATAACAGAATATCTTAGGAAAATCTCAAAATCATACAGTAAATACTTCATTTGCGAAATGTCAATCAACTGTCTCACACTTCATTGTTCTTTTGTTTCCTCACCAATCATTCTCTGTTCTCGTCCACTTGTCTTCGATCTACTTAATACTCTGCCTCCAAGTATTTCACTTTCGATTGATGATACATACTACTTATATATGTCAACATCAGTAGCACACACCATAGTATTACAATATCAACTAAATATTTATTTAACGGTTTGAATATTTCACAATAAATGTGGTAAACGTGTACACATTTATTTATGGAAATTTGTCTTTAATTCATTAAAATCATGTTGACCTGTCGTTGAACAAGACTTAATTCATTAATTAATACATTGAACATAACTGCGTAAAGTTTTGATATGGATTTTCAAGAATTATCTACCAGTGATCTATAAAAGTCGATCTGTTTCTACTATGCTTCAAACTTGAAATTCAACTTTCACGAACATACAATAGAGAAATATGTCAACGTGTCATTATACGATAACTTTTAGTTATGAAATAAATGATTTATCAAATAGAATGTTAAGTCTCATAAAATAAGAAATTATTGAATGAGTCTTCTTTTCTTAAGAGTTATATGAATTCGAACCATAAAATCGTATGGTAGTATTACATTCAAGTATTTCGCTTATCTTCTTACACTCTTAGAATTAGAATAGTTGCAAGTACAATCAAGTAGACAAAAATAAATAACCCCTGTTATTTGATTAATATAAAATATAATTATGGACTTATAACTGTAGAGCCTGATGGTGAAGTTATGGAAAACAATGGTTCGCTTAAATATTGTTCATTTTTAAATATTCTATGGGGATATTTAAACTGATGAAATAAACTCCCAAGAGATGCTGGAGAAGATTTGTAGCTCAGGCGGATGATTTTGATGTAGGTTTGTTCTCTGAGCTGGA
>NC_031495.1:44125360-44174092 GCF_000237925.1 Schistosoma mansoni | reverse complement strand
TCCAGCTCAGAGAACAAACCTACATCAAAAACTCGCAAGACTTAAATATGTGGTTATGATTTTGAATTCATTTATTTTAAAGGCGATATTTGATTTCTCAATTCTCAACTTAATAAAGTAAATGATACCACATTTTGAATTTGGATACATCACTTAATTTTTAAACTTTACATTTGGCTCAAACTAATATATGAATTTATAATTTGGTTAAATAGAAATAATGAATGTTCTACTTACAAAATACATTTTTTGTTATATATTTCTATATACAAAAGAGTTGAATGAAAATACATTCTTGAAACTAGTATGCCTATTAATCATATTTATAATTACATAAAATTACTCAGTGATAGATACCAATGTAAGTTGTACACATGTATCTCTACAATTCGTTACTATGATCATAATTAATAATTTCATACTCTTTCATTTAAAGTTAATTTTCACTTATTAACTAGATTATAAAGTTAAATAATCGATGATGTACTCCGAAGTACCTCTATTCGTCTTTTTTATAATAAACTAAATTTAAGAATAGTTATCTCTGATTTATTACGTTAATTATGATAATTATAATTAATACATTTTCTTTATTTTGACCAATTTATTATAGAATTTAATGAAATATCTAACTATTTGTTACAAAGTCATTTTAAAGCTTATATTGGTAATTGATATTACCCGATATAGTTGTTGATGTGAACAGCAAAACAAGAAGCCCTAACAAACTACGGAAGCTATTTTTGGAGACGTTATTTCACATAATTCAAAGCTTTTAAAACAGTAACATTTACTTTTGTCCCTAGTCTATTCTACAGATCATAAGCTTTCGTGTGATGTATGATTCACTGCCATAGCCTTTTTTGTTTCAAGGCTATTGGAATTTAGACGTAACCTTTTGTACTCTATTTTCTACTCTAAACCCCACAGTTTTGGACATAATTGTATTTTCCTAATTATTGTACGTTCTAGTCAGGTTAGTTATCTATTTATTCATGTACCTGTTTACACTAATCTGAATTCAGAATTCGGGTACCAGATCGGATTTGGAATAAAGCGGGTAGTGTTCCAGTTGTTTTGTCTTCTCTCTCTCTCTCTCTCGCGTGCTTGCCAGCCAATCAGGGATAGAATAGTTTTCGTCTCTCTACCCCCACTTCGAACTCACACATACTAGCCTCAAAGTTAAGCCAGTCAGCCTTAGCATCAAGATCTTAATCTACATCAGACAAGTTATACTCAGCACGAAATTGGGTAGACAGATCAAGGATGTACCAGTTGTAGTTCTCTTTAAATTAGCTTTGCTCTTCTGATAAATAAAATGTTCATTTAAGGTACTATTTTAAGTCATGTCATATATTCTATTCCCATGTAAGCTTCTTTAATTAAGTGATAAGAAACTTTGTGTAACAAAGCGCGTTTATCAAATGCTGTTGATCTCTATCGGCTACAGGAAACTATGACTTATAACAATATGAAAATATTTCATTTTTTGTGGAATTAAATTATTCATTTGATACTGTGGTGTATGCTACTGATATTGACAGATATAAGTAGTATGTATCATCAATCGAAAGTGAAATACTTGGAGGCAGAAGGTAAAGAAGATCGAAGACAGGTGAACGAGAACAGAGAATGATTGGTGAGGAAACAAAAGAACAATGAAGTGTGAGACAGTTGATTGACATTTCGCAAATGAAGTATTTACTGTATGATTTTGAGATTTTCCTAAGATATTCTGTTATTTTGTATTCAAATACATTTGATTGTTCCCCTTTTTGTTCTCGTTCATTACAATACTGTGTAAAATTAAACTGACAGTGTGAAAGCTTTGGAACAAAAAATATGGATTTATGTAAAAAAATGAAACATCCATATGGTATATGTAACATTGATAAAGAGAATTTTACCTAAAAGTCAAAATTATTGCATCTTGCTACAATTTAGTACCTCATGATTTTAACCATATAAAACTCCAAGATAATTCATTCGAATATAAATACATGATGCTCACGTAGAATGAAAACGTAAAATAATGAAATGAACTGTACAATTTGCTCATATTGTTTACGTGGCGAAAATACAACCTAATATCGAAGTTAAATTACTCGGATACGTAATACATAAATGGCAACTCAATTGTGTTATTCAAATCTTATTATTTTGGCTTTTGTAACAGAGATAGAATAATATACTGTTGTTGGAATTCAAAAATAGCTACAGTCTCCACTTATATATGATTTGTACGTGAGTACACTTCTTCAAACCTTATAATTATAAAAAGCTAACATGTAACTGAGCGAATTTTAAAATCACGTATTATGATTATCCCAGTTACCACAAAAGTTTATTAAAAATTTGATGTGATATTCTTCCTTGGCACATCATTACATAAGTGCATGATACATCATGACAACTGAAATAAATTATCTCACTAAATTTAGTATTTATTAAAGTTTTTTTTCATTTTATTGGATTCAACAATGATATTATATTGAATCCTAAATGAAACACTGTCAACTTACATTTATCAGAGGGTTTCAAGGAATAAGTGCCATGAGTGGTTAGTTTTTCTAATGAGTTTAGATGTGATCCCTAATTCATTAATTCATCTATTTTATATAACAGCTAAAATTTATTTCTTAAACTTCAGAGTAGATTTCTACCTGTCTCTGTAATACGAATAATCTAACTACTACTTTGGAAAATGTCAAGGTATCTCCAATCTAACACATAATTGGACATTGCATTTTCTCATTTTCGCTATCGAATAATTAACATTTAAATGCTTACCAGCTAAGACAACTTTTAATTTCATCTCTAAAACTGATTGATCAGTGAGTGGTGATCAATGTCATGTGTGTCAGGTCCTTCTTAGTGTAGATCAAATCCTACCAACCAAGTTCCAATGTGGCCACTAGCCTAGGTGACTTGACATTGCGTGCACTATGTTGAGATATGATGGTTGTTAGAAATGGTTGACAAGAAACCCTGTACTTAGGTTTCGTGCTATTTGGCACTCGTCAGCAAGGTGTACCTGTAATTTTGAGGGAACTGATGCTGCCTGACAGCTTCGATCCCGTGTCAATCAGCTTCACAGTCAGAGACTTTATCACTGGGCTATCCAGACCACAACTGACCTCCTGTAAGCATAAACCAGACTAAAAATCAAATTTTTTAAATAACAAAGAATATATAAACTTTCTATTTTGTCTAACTGTACGATACTACAGTGTCAAAAAAGAAAACAAAACAAGAATTTTGAATTATTTCACATAACATTTACACAGAATACAGTATATTAGTGTTTCTCATTTACAGTTAGTCAAAAGTATTTCTAAGTCGGTAAACATCTGGCAAATACCTTTAAAAATAAATGGCAAAACAACAATAAGATATTGGTACACATACACACATATACATATATATGTGTATATGTTCAACCACCCACTATTAATATCGACCTAACATGTTTAGAAAATGGCTGGTTACACACTACAATACATTGTTATTGAATTATAGATAGAAATGAAGCCAAGTTACTAAACAAAAATTTTCAGAATAAAAATGAAATTAAATTTTATTGATAATAAATTATGATAAATTTATACATAATCTTGTCATCATTCATTTCATTTCTAGTAGTTAGTCATAGAATATCAATTTTGAAGAATGCTACTTGTTTAGTTTCTTTGACGAATGAAAATAGAATTGTAATCATTAAGAAATAGATATAAACTATTCAATAAAATGTAATTCTTAAAATTGAACATACTTTACATAAGCATGACAACAAAAAGAGAGCATTGTTGCCATCGCCACAACTAATATTAGCATTAGATATTGGAGAAACATTTGAATAAGTGAATATCAATATAACTGTATGTAATCCATATATATGTTGGTTGTTTGGATCTTTCTATTGATACTTAAGACTATAGTTGACCAGTCTCTTTTGATATGCGTGAAAATTGTGTAAACTACTTCAATAGAGCCATTAATTCTCAAGTAGTTTATGTAGTGATGAATGGTGATTGGTAGTGAGGTCTAGGACGCGCGCTTCGTCCTCTTCGGTACTCGTCAGCTTGATGTATATCATATCCATTCGTTTTTAGTTACATTTCTTTTTTTCTTATTTATATTTTTCTGGACAATTTCGAACTGACACTGAAAGAAAGCATAAATCGGCAGAAGAAAATACAAATAATTATTTACTGTATTTTAGTATTAGAAGAAGAAAATGAGAAGGATAATTTACTTAATATATTTAATAACGTTCACCCATTTATTACTCTTACACATGCGGAAGAACAGAGAAATATTACTTTGTATCTGATGTCCAACTAACATGCAGAGTAGGTGGAATACTAAGAAGAGGAACACATAGAAATCTTGCAGTAGGACAATCTGCTCATCTCCATAATGCTGTACTAATTAGATATGAAAGACTTCAACCGTGTCAGGTGTTAGGCAGTTACCCACCAAAGACAAAGGAAGATCGTCGTGAAATATCGTGGGTAACTTGAAGTAAAACACTAACACTGTTGGATCACGGATCAGGAGTTTTAAGTTAAGCGCTCTCAGGAGATGGAACATGCTCTGTCCGGGTTCCGCCAATAGGATCGTGGATACACATTACTGAGAAGCACTCTACTAGGACGAAGTAGCAGTTCAGTGTTTCCAGGTTTCCAATGGTGATATAACATTGATCGGTTCATGATGCCGATAAAAGCTCAACACTCTACAAAACAGTACTGAGAATATCATACTTTCTCCAAATTTTACAGTTTTATGAATTCTTAGTATTCGTCTATTGGTTCTTACGTAACTACTATGTTACATACCTTTCATCAAAATATTTTGTTTGTTCTCTTCCTACATTATCTGGTACAACAAATTTTTGATTTTCTGAATAATTACTTTGATTATTATAAACCTCTTTCTTCCAATTACTCAATATTATTATGCAACCAATGGGACATCATATAATTATCACTCAACATGACTATTCGACAAGGAATATTCCATCGCTGCAAATCTGATATACATTTGTGTAGAGCCACAAAATCCAAATATGTCAGCTAATACTGTTTGTAATTCAATTCAATATTAGCAATCTTATTATGCAAGCAATTACAAATTATATAATTCAGGGAAATTTCATACTGATATTACGCTTTAAAAACAAATCCATATAAGATTAAATGTGTTGTTATCATAGGTGGATTAAGTAAGAATTAATGATCTACCAGTCATTCGAAGCCTCTACAATAGCTGTCTTCCATATAAACTTCTAGATTTTACTTAATTTGCAAGTTAGCATTATATTAGACAGCATTAAATTTTACAGTTACAATTTTGAATGAAAGTTACAGTTTGACTTCTTACTGAAAAAGAAAGAGGCTTATTGAAATGTAAATTACAGATTTGAATACCGACGAGTTATCACTGATCAATAACTAGCTAACCAGCTAGAAGTACTCTTCTTAGAACCCGAATCCATCTTTCTAGTTCAAGACACACTATCGAAATGTCAAATTAAAAAGTTATAATATGTGAATTATTCAGCACAAGATCTCTAGATTTTATTGTCGGTTATTATATTAAACCCACATAACCTATCATCGCTTCTGAACAGGCCAATTTATCCATTCTTCTTGAGTCATGTTTTGACCTTGCTAATTATTCACTTATCTACCCTGTCTGTTTTTATGTGAGCGTATGTGTGTACACTTCTCATCCTATTCCTCACATGTCTGCAACTTATTTTTATCTGTCTATAAATATTGATTAACGCTTGATCAAATGGAGTTGGCTCACACGCCTTCTCCATCTCACGTCATTGACTTTCGCTCTCTCCTATTCGCTCCATCCCTCTGATTTCCTGTATAGATCACTGGGTGAACAAAACGTATTTATTCAAGAATCCATTCTCCATTCCGTTATACCGTAACGCAAATTAAGTCGATAATTATATAGGAGAATAGTCACGATGTATGTTTGAACAGCAATTATTTGATAGCAATCAGAAACGATCCAACTAGGATCAGATATAAGGCCACTAAAAGATAATATTTACTTGGAAAAATCATCAAAACAATTTTCTAGTTGCTATCCTGAAATGTGAATATTTTTTATTTTCATTCTATACGAATATCAAGTCGTATATTTTACTTGAAGTTCACAAATAATCTTTACTGTATTTATTATTTGATAAGTTTGTAATAAATAAAAATTGTGGATAAACATTAAAGAAATAAAGTTTAGAATTGAACTGAGACAGTAACAGATAACGAAATTATTTGTTCACTGCATAACAACTAGTGAAAATTATTTTAAAAAATGTTAGGGATTGGAAAGACGATAGTTTAGTAACAACAGATTTAGTTACAGGGAAATAAACTATTTAGTAATATTGTTGATGAAGTTTAAACAAGGCGAATTGTAATACCAAAGAAAACAAATTAACGTCTGACATTTATTCATGTGAAGTTGAAATAAATATACTAGTTTTTATAATTTAAAACTACCGCTAACTTTTTCAGTAGTATTTTAGGGATCAATAGTAAACTTCTAAAATGTAATGGATTATAAGTCACATATATAACTAATAGCTTTATACGTATTCGTATTTCTTCCACTTATCTCCAAATTAGTGAATCCATAACCTCCAATAAGAATTGAAGGAGTCATGGAGTAGACGGACTTGAATCTAATTGATTACACCAAACTAAAGAAACTGTGAAAAACACTAGCTTATTTGATTTATCAAGCTTATCTAGGAAAAACCTACAACTGCCTCAGCTCGGACAAACCTTTTCTATATGAAAGTAATCTTAACGTACTTTAATAATTTTCAATTCATGAACTAAACGATAAACAAACTATATCTATGTGGAGCCTAATAAAGACTATTTATGAAGTTGAAAATGAGTTTTTTAAATTGACACTGCTGGATGTAGATAGATACGATATGAAGACCTTTTCAATTTTAACTTCACTATAAATGATAAGATCTGATATCTCTATAATCTCTCTTTCATAGAAAAAAGTTCTCAACCACTACTCAGTTGTATACCATTATCCTCTATAACAACAACTTTTATGTTCCAGTGTGCAAAATATTTTTTCGACCACTCCTAGAATACTCCAACTTTAATCTGAGTATGTTCTCATTAATGAGAAAATTAGTTCGAAACTTGTTTAACGGTGCTTTACAAGCAGTTTTCTCTTGAGTCGTTGCACTTAAAACCACAAATACAAATTCATTTAACAAAGACATTATGATATGTAGAAGCTGGGACCTAAAATAAATCTAATCTGTTTCTTTAAGATACCTAATAGGCTATTTTTTATTTATCAATCCAATTCAACACAAAGTAACATATAGTTATAGCATTCTTAAGTTGGTGGAGTATGGGACGTGTTTACGTCAATAACTGTTATTTAAGAAGGTCTAGTGATAATTCTTTTTTGAGGTTGCTCTTGTATTACAAATCGCTCAGTAGTAATAAAAATTACCGCTTGATTATAAGAAATAGGTATACATTATTTTAAATATAATGCACATTGACTGAAGTGTTAATAATATGCCCTCTACTGCAGATCATTCTTACCAACATATACATTTGACAACAATAAAACTTTTCTTGTTCTTCTAAGATTATTAACTAAATTCAGTAATGTTATTCCAATTCCACTAAGATTCACCACTTAATTCGTCTTAGAAGAGAAAAGAAATGTTTAGTGTAAGAAATAATTAATGTTTTCAATTATTCATTGCTTTCATTTAGTCAACATTTTACAACGTATCCATCTTAAAACTATTCACTTTAATATTGTCACCATCATCATTTAAATAGACTTTTCCACATGTTGACACATGAACAAGTTTGTAATTCAACAAATTAATTCATTGACATTGTCTAATGTAATGAATACATAGACGTAGTATTCTTTCTGATTCATTTAACTAATTAATCAATCTTATTACCAACTTAAGTAAATTATTTAACTCTAAGCTAATCACATTTGAATGATGTGTACATGATTATATATATACATGTATAGATATATATACATGTATATATACATGCATATATATACATGCTCCATTAAATAATAGCTTATCCATTTGAAGCTATGCTACTAAAGTGAATTACAAAATTATGAATTACCTAATTTAATATAAAATAAAAACTATAAAATTGTACAATTTATTCTAAATTGCATATTAGTTGTTATTAATCAAATTAAATTATTATTATTATCATTACAAAATGAGTGAACGTAAAGCAGTTATTAAAAATGCTGATATGAGTGAAGAAATGCAAGAGGATGCAATACATATAGCTGCTGGTGCTATAGATAAACATGATTTAGAAAAAGATATAGCTGCTAATATAAAAAAAGATTTTGATCGAAAATATCATCCTACATGGCATTGTATAGTTGGACGACATTTTGGAAGGTAGGTTATACATTCATAAATGAAACTTGAATAAATCATATTAATAAAGGTATTATCAATAATAATATATTATATGATTGATAATATCAAGTTAAAACAATTATAGATTAAGAAATTTCAAGACATTCTTGTAGACATCTTTATGTATAATATATTAAATTTCTACTATTCCAAATGCAATCTTCATTGAAAATAATGAGCTTTAAACTATAATTTCATTTGTGTATTATTTGTTTGAACAAACAAGTAGCTATCAAGACTCAGTAGCTAAGTAGATAACATGATGGCGTTTGAATCGAAAGGTATTGGGTTCGAGTCATAGAGTAAAATTCAACTCTTGGATGCAGGAAGATCCAGTTGACGAGCTCAAAATAGGATGAAACGTACGTCCTGGATTCCATTGATAACTATCCTTAATTTCTGCTCATAATACTTGTAATTTCTATGGTATGAATTCTCAAAATGCAATATTCAAATACCATCAAACTGACCTATACATAATAGTTTTAGGTTCAACCTGTTTATATCTATAACTGAATTAAAAAGATTTACAACTATAAGAATTCTTGGTATATGATGAATGGATAAGATATTTACCAGCTTCAAATCAAATCAGCAATACGAATCTTTATATGATGAAATATTTCGTTAATTTTAAAAAAATAATTTTTATATGAATAATTAAATATTTTTTTTTTTCTATTTTTGCTTTTCCTTTCCTTTACTCATATTTACATAATCAAGTTACGTAACACATGAAACCCATAATTTTATATATTTCTATTTGGATGATCGAGCATTCCTTCTTTTTAAATCAGGATGAAAGGATGATTTTTTTTACAAATGAACTTATGAAGACAATTATTATGTAACATTGCAAATTTTATGTATCTATTTAATGTATTTTGCTTTTCTTCATTTATGTCTTCATTTACTGGATTACATTATGTTAGTAAAAAGAAAGGGAAACTAATTGATTTAAACAGAATATACCATTATTGTTAAATATGTTGAGTGTTTTCTTTTTATTATCAGAAGGGGTTTTGTGGAGATCTAGTATTTTCTTAGTTGAAAGCGTGAGTCAATTGAAGCTAGAGCACCATGGAAAACCTGGAAGCACTGGACGGCCGTTTTCTTTTTCTTGGCAATTTATTTAAAATATTAAAACATGCGTCCAATGTTAATTATTATATTGATATGCTTAGGGTATACATAGTTTTGATCTCTTGAGAAATGACATGTTCTTTTCCAGATGGAACTAATAAAAAATATACACATCGAATGATAAAGAATAGTTAAGAAAAGAAAACTATAGCTTGACACTTCTGTTTTGATCTAAAGAGTTATCCAAGAAGTGATTGCTTTGTTTGTCAAGAAGTATTGAGAAGAAAATAACAACACTAATCTTGATAGGTTAACATAAGAAAGAGTTATTTACTGATCATAGAGAAGATAAATATGTACGAATTAATTGAATGGTGTAAAATGTCTTCGACAAGTCAATCAATTTAGATATATAGATATGATGACATAATAACGACTCCTAATGTGTAAATATATTGAAAATACAAAGAAAGTCTTTTTTTATAGATTATTTTTGAACGATGGTTAATAACTATTGGAAATATGAAAGATTTACTAGGCAGTTATGGAGATTTGATGAAAGAAGAGTAATAATAAGAACAAGAACTCTTTAATTAAAATACGTTTAATGCAGAGCATCACTGATATAAACACTTTGAAAAAATAAACTGAATTTGTATTAGAAACTGGACTTATAAGTTAGATTTTTCTTGATTAGCATTGTAACTAGTTTTGATACAATCAAAATCAGTTTGATATCGAAAGTGCTAATAGCTACTGGATACGTCATATAGAGAGAGATAATATGTAAACGCTGCTACAGACGATTACTTAAGCGAAAGTCAGTAATATTGCCTTGTTTTCATTGCAAAGTACTGATTGAATATCAATGCATTGCAAAACAATGTTTGATAATTTTTCAGTTTCATAAGAATTAAGCAAGGGAAACAAACGTGCAGTAAAGTCAGTATTATGGCCTAAATCATTTAGTCTGTGCGTCAGAAAAGTTTTCAAAATTACAATACAGTGACATATTTAGGCGAACAATACTGTTTTCAATTCTTTAACATAGCTACCATGGACTAAACCTATTAGGAATGGGCTGCGTATTGACTAATTCTGACCATTTTCAAACCACAAAGAAAGATGCTTTCTGTGTCATTTGCTGATGGTCAAACATTTAATTCGCAGCTTTGTTTTAACATACTTTGTTGATAGTAGCTGTTGTAAAGGAAGGAGCATTGGAAAAGTAAGGAACTTCCGAAATATTTTCAGGGTTATTATTATGATTTTTAATCTCATCGCATAATTATTAGATAACTGTATTATTATATTTTTACATCGCTCTTATTGTAAGCTTTCAGTGGACTTATCAACTGTTGCTATGCGTTTTACCACTTGATTATTTCTAATTGATTATGTACTGTTTGCCTTTTCCTCTACCACCTATCGAATGATTGTGTTCAAAGTACGATTTCCTAATCAGTGTGGTTTGTAGTCTGATAGGTCTTGTATATAAGGTGAGTGTTTGAGAAAGATGCTGGCTGGCTGAGCGGTTGAAATGTATTGCTAATAGAAGACTGGCTAAAAACTTATTGGGCTCAAAACTGGGGATTGAGAAGGGGTCGCGGACAGACAACCAATAAGTGTGCAGTTTACGCTAACTCTAGGTTATTTGTGGTGGCCAGAGCGCATCAGTGCTTAGGTCTCAGGATGGTAGACTGTAGTCGGGATAGCATATGCGGGTTAGAAAAATTATAATCAGCGGTTCTGAATGGCGAATTGAACTCGTGATATCGTTCGACACACAACACAGACACAACATTAGCCATGTGATAGAGCTGAAAGCAATATGTGTTCTCTTGATTTACGCCAAAGGGATTTTTAGTGTTTTAAAACATAGTAACGCTAGACATTAATTGATGTAACCATTTTCAGAAATTCACCAACAAGCACAGATTCAACACAAGCTACATAATTATGGTCAGTTGAATAATGATAATTTCTAGGAAGATATTCAGTAATGAATATATCGGAAATGTGACGAAACTTATTGTTGATTCGGAGAAGAAAGGATAATATTTGTTGAACAAATAAATAAATTTAATGTCTTTGGAATAACAGTTTAATGGTTGCTAAATACCTAACACTGTAAGACAGAGACCTCACACCATTTAATAACTGCTCGATTGAAATATCTTGTGTAGACAATTGTTTATGAATAATTGTACATTTCTGGTCATGTTCGTGGTAGTTCTCCAACTTACAGCTCCGTACAATAGAACTGTCTTCATCTGCATTTGTTTGTGTGTACAAGATAGTAGAGCTAAGTTATCTGGGAAGTCCAAAACGTCCAGTTGCATCTAACCTGTCCATTCTGTTCCGTACTTTACCACAGATGAGGAAGCCTTCATAATCCAGTCGAACACCAGATGAAAGAGAAAGTGGGAGGGTAATCAGCCTTGTATGACACTGATCATCATTTGGGATTAGCCCGTTAGCTGTTCTCCTTGCACGACTTTGCACTATAGTCCATCATATGAATTACGGATGATTTTGACTATTTTCTCAGGTACACCATAGTGTCGGAGTAGGTTCCACGATGTTCCCCTATACACATTGTTGAAGGTTTTCTCAGAATCAAAGTAGTTGACGTATCGTGGAGAGTTCCATACGGTTGATTGTTTAACAATGATCCATAGTGTCACGATTTAGTCTGTGCACGATCGATCCAGACGGAATCCGGTCTGTTGATCCCGAAGTTGGGCGTTTACTAAATCTTTCATCCTGTGCAGCAACATTCTGTTGAAAACTCCTCTTGGTTCCGATAATATTGTGATTCTTCTGTAGTTCTCACACTTGCTCAGATTTCCTTTCTATTTTTCACAGCCTCATTAGGTAGCCGTTTTTCCATTCTGTCAGTTGCACTTGTTCCTCCTCCCTAATCTTCCTCAATAGAACGTGGACCGTGTTTATGTGTCTGCCTTCAATGCTTCGACTGGTATATTATCAGGTCCTACTAATTCCCCACTCTTGATTTGTCTGGTGGCTATCCTGATTTTTTGATCGTTTGTGGAGTGGCATCTGTAGGAATGTCTGTGTGTGCTGCTTGTATGTCTGGTGGATCCAACGGAGATGGTCTATTCAAGAGTTCCTGAAATTGTTCTATCTATCTGTTCCTCTGTACTTGAATCTCGGTTATTGTCTTGCCTTCTCTGTCCTTGACCGGTCTATCCAGTTTACTATATTTCTCTGTCAGTTTCTTCCTTGTGTCATATAGCTGTTTCATATTTCTTTCTGTTGCAGCTTTTTTCGCTGTCGTTGCTAGCTTTTCTACTCATTTCTGCCTGTCAGCTCTGGTGCTCCTCTTCACTTGCTTGTTTTTTCGTGTGTGTGTGTGTTGACGTTTTCTGTCCTTGTTCGGCTGTTGTTATTTGCTGTTTTTTGTTCATACTTTCTTGAATCTTGTCTAGGGTTTCGATAGAGATCTATTCCTCATAATGATGCTTGTTGTGTCACAGAACCTCCTGACACGTTGACGTTAGAGCTTTTTTGATTCCTTTCCAGTTGTCCTCGATCATAGTTTCTTGTTCTTTCAGTAGATCCTGTAAAGCTTGGAACCTGTTGTTGAGAGTTACCTTGAGTTCGTTGAGTTTGTTAGTATCTCGAAGGAAGGCTGTATTGAACCTTTGTAATACTGTTTCTCCAGTTGTCCAGTATTTCTTTAGCTTCAGTTTCATCTTGGCCACAACTAGGTGGTGATCTGAAGCTATGTCAGCTTCTCACCTTCCTGGTTTTCACGTCTTCCATTGACCTTCTGAATTTTTTATTGATACAAATATGATCTATCTGCTTCTCTGTGATGTGATCCTGTGAGACCCATGTAGCTTTGTACATACGCTTGTGTGAAAATATTGTGCCACCTACAACCATTTTGTTGAATTCACATGAATTTGCAAGCCTCTCACCAGTTTTGTTCCTTTCTCCCAGTCAGTTCTTGCCGTTCATTAGTATCTTTTAACCCGATGTTTTCCATTCCGACTTTGGCGTTTAGATCTCCTATTAGGATGGCCAGGTCTATTCCTGAGCACTTCGCTCTGATAGATTGTAGATTCCCGTAAAACTGATTGTTATCGTCATCATTGCTATCATTATTTGGTGTACAATACTGGATAACATTCATTGTAATTCCCTCCTTTGTTTCCAAAGATGCTTTGATAATACTGTATCCACGGGATTCCCATCTGTTACGTTCTTTACGTGCTTCCTTAGAAAGTATCAGAGTAAATCCTCGAGTGTATGGAGCATTTCCTTCTTCTTGACTCGAGTACAGCATCATTTCTCCTGAATCTAAACGTTTCTGTTTAGCTTGAGTCCAATGAGTTTCGCTGGTTCCGAGAACCGCTAAGTTGCAACTCCTCATTTTCGTTGCTATTTGACTGGTCCTTCCGATCTCTCACATTGTCCCTATATTAATTGTTGCTCTGGTTGTAAGAAGGGGCACTGGTGCATGAATTTCGAAGAATCTCGGCTTTCATCATGAGGCGTCATAATTCTTCTTTCAGCTCGGATGACAGAGTTTCGATTAATTGATTTGTCTACTCCGATTAGCGTTTTTTTAGCAAGGTTGTTTTCTACGGGATAGGTTTGCTGACCCCATGCGCAACCCTCCTCCTTTGTTCGGGCTTGGGACAAGCAGTAACCGTAGAAGAGCTACAGGCGGAGTTAGTGTTTAAGTAATTACCATTTGAAGCGAAAAGAGAAATAAATGCGTAGTCTGGCACATGCATTCGCCCATTAATACTCACTTATAGAGGCTTATAGATATCTACAAAAACTATTTATTCACCCAATTACTTATTTCAAGGCCTTAACGAATTTCGCAAGATACATAGTTTTATAATGGTAAGGTAACCGTTATAGATTGGATATCGTGTACCCAAACTACAGTGACATATTATCACCATTTTAAATTGTATTTTATCAACAAAATATCAGGGTTTATAAAATATGATGAGAGTGAATAGCTTCATAAATGACTGAAAGTATCTAAAGTCTAAAGTAAATGTGACTTAAGTCTTATAATTATATCATAGTTCTAATCTAAATTACATATTACATAGATTTACGTGATGCTGATTTTTCATTATTTCTTTTAGGTGATTACAGCGACATTTCAAGTTTTTTCTCTCCAAGAGAAACAAGGAAGAACTGGGAAGGTGTTTCGTCTCAGGAAGTGATTCCTCAGCACTGTATATCCATGATCTAGCAGGGCAATGAAACCAAGACCTTTGGTCTTAACTGAAGTGATTGACCTCTTGAAAACGTATTACGTTTTATATTTTGTCATTTTCGCTTCTATTTTATTTTAAATCATCTTTTCTTATTTGTTTGACTTTTTATTTAGCTTTGTTTATTTCCATACACAAAATCCTTTCGTAATTTTGTTTACACTTCGAAAACTTACTTGGTTTAAAAAATCATGCATATTAAAGTGCCACATTTGATGATTTACATATGCAGTAGTCATTACATAACTGTACGTAATATATGTAGAACATTTTTTTGCCAACCAATTATGATTTATCTACGAAGTCATTTGCTTTCGAATAGAAAAATTTACAACACAACACTATTCTACTAGTCAGTAGTATCATCTGAAAACATTTAATTCACAGATGACAACTGAAACATTTATAGTGAAATACTTTAAGTGATTCATAAATAATTTTACCAAAAACGTTTAATTTATTGTTAATTTACCTCAGCGGATACATTTGAGTAAGAGTCATCTCTCATCAGTCATTATATATACACATGCATACACACAAATATTTGATAACAACGATAGTATAAAAAATCTTAATAAATGTTCGCTCTTGATAGCTGGTAAAAGTGTATTCTATCATAGTCATCAAGTTACCGATTTGTTAATTGAGATTCTATCTGAATTAAGTATCAGATGAAAAACACTACCTAGTGATCTGGTGATTTATTGAACACACAATTTAGTCTTTACTTTAAAGTTAATTGTCGTTGGATAGTTGCCTAACACATTCGTATGATTGGTGCTGTTCGTATAATTCATCATTAAACTTCTTTAAACTTAGTAGACTTAGATGAACAAAATTCAAGACCATCAAATCTCCCAGCCATTTTTGTTTTCTTACCACAGAAAGCAATGAATAGTATCAAATTTTGCATGTACTGAAAGCAAGCAAAAGTACTGTTTGCGTGTCAAGATACTGAAGTATTTTTCTAACGTAAAGTTTCAGATAATTATGTTTTCAATAATTTTCTACTTTTTTTTCAAGCCTATACACCTTTCTCTGTTAAAAATTTAAATCGAAAAATCTGTATATCGACCCCGACTGCTTCTTTGAACTGCTGTAAACTATAGTTAAGTTAAAGTGAGAGCGAACTTTAATTTCAGAAAGAAAGATGTGAAAAAATTAGTTGGTTTCGATTTGATGGAACATAAATTGCCAGTTGTTTGCAGGATGTCAAATGTTTCTATAAGATCATATTCACGGTAAAACTTTTAAAAAATCACCACTTACTCCACCAATAGTCATCGCTATTGTACTCAAAATTGGAGTAATCTTATCTCAAGAGTAGAGGAACAGATCGAATTAGCAAATAGTATACAGAAATTTGAAAATCCCAAAGTTCGTGTCCAATAGTTCAATACAACAAGTCAGATGTTAAAAAAGTTGACTTAATTTTATTAAAACATAAAAAATCCAAATGAGGATAGTAATGAAAAGTTGAATAAAGATATATGATAGTTGAATTAATTAGTCCATCTTAATTAATCGAAAATTTACTAACAAACACAGATTCAACACAAGCTACGTAAACCTGAAAGCATTGCATAGCCCTTTCCTCCAAGTATGAGACTCCTCGGAGGTGCACATCTACAATTTCAAATGCGGGACTCGAACTCTATATCTTTGAGTTTGCACGCAAACACCAAACCTCTAGATCACTGCTGAACAGTCCCATACTAGAACGAAACGGCTACACAGTCCTTCAAGGTTTTTAATTGTAATCTAGCTTAGATTAAATGTTGAATTCAACTATTAAAATTATTACATTCTCTACAAACCCACATTCTGGTAAAAATGCTTTCATAGTACAGTGTTGATGGGAGTTCGGAAGAATTTCTAGGTCCTTTCGTGTCCTACAATTAACATTTTGAGACTTGAAAAGCATTACCACAATAACTCACAGTTGAAATAAATATTTCTACATTTTTAAAACAAAATAACCAACTGATGAAGTTAGTTGAAATATTGTGTCTTTTCTATTTCAAAAATATCCTTAAAGTCACAATAGAATAATTATCAATATCGGGTGTTCGAAAGTTAAAACAAACAGGCTCGAACTCATTATTTATACCAATAATAAATAATATGAAATACACCGAATTTTCTTACTATAGAATATAATTAAATTTAAATGAAATGATTTTTTTCTTATTTTTTTGCTATAAATTTCATTTCTACATCATTGTTATATCTAGAGCTACACGTCGACATTCTAGAATGTTCCGCTAACGGTGATTGGATAGAATGTCTTCGGCTCTTTCTGGGCTTCTTGAAACATCCTTGAGTTTGCCAACAAGCCATCTTTAGAATCATCACTGTTGGATTGATTGTTAGTCAGTGACATGGATAATTTCATTTAAATTCATGTTAAAAAAAACAGAAAAATATATAATAATCATGCTGATATTATCTTTACCATAAGCTTAACTATTCTTTTATCTTATCAAGTAATGTATTCATTTCAGTTAATTATGATGTAATCAAGAGATGATGATTTATTACATCATCTTAATAGTCTTACTAATGATTGCTTACTTATTAAACTTTATAATTAATTGCTAATCTAAACAAAATCATAATAAAGTTCAATATTATAATGAATAATTAATTGAAAAGTAAACCTTTTGTTTGAATTACATATTAGATTATAAATGAACTACAGTAAATTAACATTTTCATATAAATTTCTTTAGTTGTTTTACTCTACAATTGAAAGAAATTTGCTTCTTCTTCTTACAAATTACCATGGAAACAGATTCAAATGTATTGAAATCATCTGAAGTAAAAGCTCATGTTTGTCATACTGATATGAATCAATTAATGCAAGATGAAATCATTTCTATATGTTTAAAATTTTGGAATTTAAATCAACGAAATTTAGATAGTACAGCATATATTAAAAGAACATTGGATATAAAATATGGACCAGCATGGCATTGTATTATAGGGGATGAATATAATAGGTAATAATTATTATTTAACATAAAGTTATAATTTATTCAGTGTAGTATTTATAGTATGGTATAGTATAATTGTATAGATCAGTAAACTATTTCTAGTATCTATGGCATTTCAGTACATATTTGCATAACATTACTTAAAGGGAAACTTAAAAAGTTGAATGAACCCTATTTTTCTCATTTTTTCATTAACGGAAGTTTAATTTGCATACAATTGTGCAGTTTGATATTATATATAGACATTAAACGTAGCAATGTGTTATAATTAATCTATTTCACAACAATTACTGAATCATATCTGTTATATCCCCTGGTGAATTATGAATGGTAACTTTGAGAACTATTTATGGACCAACATGATACACATATTTCCCATTGTATAATTGTTAAGTAACTTAACTATTCATATTCGTGTTCCTCTTATCATAAGCTTTATTTTAACCTTTGAACTATCATTGTACGATTCTTGAGTTATAGTCAGTTTATTGATTACTGTTCCTCCTATTCACAGCCACATTTGGTCAAATCTTGTACAAATGTTATTTTCTATTTTATGGTCTGTTTGGTTGGTATATAAACCCAGTATGTTTGCGAATAATGATTCATATTGCAGAGGCTGTTATTGGTGTTCTGGACTTAACCGACTGGGCTAGGGAGATAGGAGGACTTACAAGTACTCTAGACTGATCATACGGCTTTTGTGTATCATTGAGCGATCAATAAATTCACTGCTCTCTAATTAGGCGTTCATTTATATCAACTGGGCAAGAACGCACTCAATCGATATAACAACTGGGCACACACACGCAGTCAATCGATATAACAACATCTGAAGTTTATTACTTATATTTCACAGAAGTTTTTAATGTACTTCTTAACCACATGTTAACCGATTCACATTACAGTAATAGTATGTCGTCGTTTCTTAAAATATTTCCAAGTAATTACATATGAAAGTTATATATGAAATAATCTCAGAGATTGAAATTTCAATAATGATTTCTTTATACTCCGAGCCCAATTTTTTTCAAACGATTTTTTCTAATATTGATGAACATTCGTATAAATTATTAAGTAATACTACGCCGTCGAGTACTTGAGATAAGAAATGACAAATATTTCTTAATAAACCTTAAAAATGTAATATTTATCATACAGAAACTGGACATAGAAGTATTAATCAATACAGAATTTGAATTGTTTCCTTAGTATTATTTAAAATTCTGTGAATTTTATTCCAGTTATTTATTTACTCTGAAGAAGTGGCTCACATTAGGTCATGAAACGTCAGAAATATAATTTTTCTACTCATTGATATATAACGAAAAACATATTCACAATTAACTTTCTATCCAATGCCAAATTTATGAGAAACTATCACATTCAAACTTGGCATTGATAACTATTTTTAACTGAATAGAAAATAAATATCTTAGTATTTTTAGTCAATTTATGTAAAAGTCTACATGTTGTTGATTGTTTCACACTTGAAGAAAGACTGGATCACTAGTTTGGATACTTTGTCAAATAAAATAACACAGAAAATCAATAAATATATTCTATCACATTAAATTGTATCGAATACCAATTAAAAAGTTTCTAAGCACAACTAACAGTGACATACATTTTTCAAAATATTGACAAACTATTTTGATTTCAGCTTTTAGTCTAAAACCAGTATGCTGAATGGATCTTTTTTTCTAAATCTTAGATCACACTCCTGAACAGTTTATCCATACAGTCGAAACCATGTTTCTAGGTCTTGCAGTAACCTTGATAACGTTTGGCTACTGAATTGAAATCCGGCTGTCTTAATTCATAACTTCAGTCTTGATTCTAATGATTCTAAAACAATATGATATACCAGCTACATTATGTTTGATAATACTTATTCATTATCCAAATTTGTAGCTACATAATTTGAACGTTCTTGATCTCTTATTGATTACTTAGAGAATACAATAAATAATATTGGGCTGAAGAAAGTATATGTAAATATAAACTAATAAAAGTCATTTTAATTCTTTATAGGAGGAGGAATGTATTAGTTTATGATTAAAAATAAAAAGGCACTGATAATTTTTAAACGATATCACTCATGATTTCCATAAGAGCCAAACAAAGAAACAAGTGTAAATAGTAGCTACAGAATGAACTGTTTAAAAGATTTACCTATTACTATGTCAGTAGTGTTACATTCATTAAATATTGTTGTCACCATCTCACATGTTTTCTCCAAGCTATCTTATTAATAAAATAATTTTCTTTAACAAATTTTCTTGAAAATACTTTCAGTAAAGTTTTTAGTAGCAATATGTGAAAATGATCTCAATATTTTCTTTATACTCCAAAATTTAATTAGTACAGAACTATTATAAAATGTATCAAGACATAACATATGATAGCGATTATATTACTGCTTCCCTTTTACTGAACGTATAGATCATTGTCTCATTCTAAAGAAGTGTATTATCCCAATATGTTTACTGTATTACATTATAAATCCTCATTCACTCCTTGATTAGATTTCAGTAAAATAGAAATGAAATTCATTATTCGGATGACACTGATTTATTGCTTGATTAGTGCTGTTCACTGGCTTGAAAGAAGAATAGTAGCTTTAACTTTATTTAGTATTTCAATGATGTTTTAATTATTATTGAAGGTTTCTACGATTTGACATTATTGTGTGTGGTCTACTTATATCCATATAAGTAGTAAATGGTGATGGTCAGGCATAGAATGTATTTTGGCAGAAGATCAATAAGGAAAGAACAGGAATGAAGTGCAATCGGTACAAAAATGTATGAACAGTGAAATCAGAGAAGAGGGACTGATATTTGCAGAAGGAACAGTTAAGATTGAGACAATTAATTGTTATTTTGCAAATTAACTGTTGACTGTATGGTTATCAGAATGTAGTGAGATAGTCTGTAATTTGTGCATAAATACAATCAGTTGTCCCTACTCGTGTTCTTGTTCACTACAATATGACTTAATGTTATAATTGACTTAAAATTGTTGAAACATGATGCATTGGTAAGATAAGACTAAAAAACAACCTTGTAGTTGACCATAACACACTTATATCCCGCCTCGCGAGATTCGAACCCAGGACCTAGCAGTTTCGCGTCAGATCGTTTAACCACTAGACCACTGAGCAGGCATCCGATGGTGTTACTGCCTAACTTTAATCAATCCACAACGTTCACCAATTGTCTTCAGTGACTTGATATCTCACGAGGCGGGATCGTGGGTGCACACTGCTGAGAAGTCCGACGGTAGAACGAAAAAGCCGTCTAGTGCTTCCAGGTTTTCCATGGTAGTCTAGCTTCCACTGACTCATGATTTCAACTCTGAAAATACTGAAATCTCCACAAGACCCCTTCTGACACATATAGTTTTACTGAAAAATAAATTAAGTAGATTGAACAATCCTATTAACATTTATTAGGTTCAACAAGATATTGAAGTCATTATTAGCAAATTATAATGTACAATAAATTTGCTTTTTTGACGTAATTGCAATAAATTCACTTTTGAATGAAATGAAATATGTTAATATTATTATTAATGATGATTTGTTTCTCTAATACGATTTCTTTGTATTTACTTTCATTTTTTAGTTGTGTTACACATGATTCACAATATTTTCTAGACTTTAAATTTGAGAAGAAATCGTTTATGGTTTATAAAACTAGTTTATAATACTTATGGATTTGTCATTTAGAAGAAGAGGGATATTGGGAATATGAAGCTATTAAATATTGAATATTAAATATGTTTTAAATATATACTCATTAGGATTAAATGAAATAAATTTCAATCTTTGATTAAAATTTTTGTTAGTCTACATCTTAAAGATGATACTATGGTATATTTTAAAGAATATAAATCTTTATTTGATCGTGTTCGTTGTTTTAAAACAAAGTACTAACAATTCAAATGATCAGGTGAAGGGGGGGGGAAATATCGAAGAATCAGAATTCAATAACGTTAAAATAATTTATTACCGGTGTACTTGTTACTTTCGTCGTCACTGTTAAAAGAGGAAAGTGAGTCAATCACATTGATCCTAAAGCCATCTAACATAAAGAAAAAAAAAATAAAATTTCGCTAATCATATATGAACTCTAAACAAAAATTACTTTCAGTAGTTGGAAACTTGAATAATAATAACAAATAACTGTCTACATAATAACCAACATAACAAGAAGACGAAGCAGATATAAAGAGTTCTCTGTCCGAAATAAATTATTCGTCACTTGAGTAAAAACTCTACATCTTACAAAAGTATTAGAGTTATGACAACTATCCTAGAGAGTGTTATATGCTATTTGTAGAAGTTGCTTGTTAACGAAAAATGTTAAACTAATTGGATACGGAAATTTAATAATTAAAATATAAATAAAGTAAAGCATTCATCAGACACTTTTATAGTACAGAAATTTCATGTGCCTACCATGATTTTGTGTTTAGGAGATACCGAATCAACTGTCTCTAGGCCAAACAACAACAATACTATGGAACTGTATCCAATAGCTGATTACACTTCTATTCATAACATCTGTGGTAGCATTTTAAAAGTGGCTCACTAATATGAACATATGTTTAATTCAGCAAAAGATTTATTTGTCTATTTATATTTTTCAAAGTTATTTCTTTTGAATATAAGAATCTCGCGAGTATATCAACTTCCTTCAACTGGATTACATGATAGATTGATGTTACGTAATTATAACATAAAAAATAACGTAACCGGGATACAATGTTCAGTGAGGATTTTATTAAATATCGGTAGGAAGTTATGAATTTAGAATACTTGACCAATTAAATATTTGATATTGGCACCTTTTTTATAGTTTAAGATAACAATGTAATTCCAATTATGAATTAAGAATAAATAAGCCTGTAGTGAACAGAACACTGGTTGAGGACAATCGAATGTATCTAGACACAAATTACAGACTACCTCACTAAATTCTGATAACCATACAGTCAACAGTTAATTTGCAAAATAACAATAAATTGTCTCAATCTTTACTGTTTCTTCTGTAAATATTAGTTCATCTTCTCTAATTCAATTGTTCATGCATTTTCCTACCAATCGCGCTTCATTTCAGTTCTTTCCTTATCGGTCTTCTGCCAAAATACATTCTATATCTGACCATCACCATATACTACTTATGTGGATATAAATAGACCACACTACAACCCTACTTAGGAGTGTTAGACATATTTTAGTTTTCTATTCTTTCTACATTATTTAATTGGCAATAAATAAACATGGCTTATAAATTTACAAAAGTTGACCAATACAAAGAATCTTTAGAGGATTATGAAATATAATTTTATCTAAGTACAATTCATACTGTAAAATAGTTGCTTGTAAATTTTAATTTTAATAATTCTTGTAACATAATCATACAATTTCTATATTCATTCATTGACTATAATTCATTAATTCAGATCACATTGAGTTCATTGACAACATACCTTAAAACATTTGACATTCATTAAAATAATCAAATTACTTTCAATTGATTAGTAAAGAGTTTCTTGTCCTTAAATGAATTAATTAGATAATACTTGTTTGGTTATCCACGTCTTTAAATACTTACCGACATTGTTTGAAGTAGAACAAAAGATTGTATCCTGATTTATATATATATATATATATATATATATATATATATACAGCAAAATGTGTATCTAGTTTAAATTGAATGATGGTAATGTGATGAACAATAGTGTAGAGAAGGTTCATTTATCATTGATGTACAATGTCGAATTGAATTGAATTTCGCTATTTATATTCATAAAAATGTAATATGACGGTCACTAGATATGACAAGTTAATTTACGTTGTAAATGCAGATTATATTATTTAAACTCAAGAGCTTATAATTATTAGTGATGGTTCTGCATTTAGGTTCTTATTCAAATCATCTATATATCTTTGACTTAGGAGTGTGATTTTTAGCATCATTCAGTAAATGTCACTCTGTTCATCCTACTATGTTTTTAATTGGTTGCGTCCCAAGATGACAACAAAAGCGTCCATCAGAACCATAAATCTACTTCAACTTTTGAATTCACCTTATCCATAAAATACTGTCGTTTCATCATCCAAACATTTCTAAGTTATATACCAAAGTCACTTTTCATCTTAAACAAAACAGAAGTGTTTATTGACCTTAGATTTTTAAGCGTCAGACCTTTAGCTCATGATTTTACACCAGATTTGTCAAACAGCACTGTATCCCTCCACAGTGCGGAAAAAACGGAATGAATATGTTGTGCTTATCTGTTTGCATGTTATATCCCTTTTATGAGCATTCTTAAGTAATTATCTGTGTGATTATTTGCTATTTGACAGTATTCGTACTTTGAGAATGATAAGCAGTGAAGTATACAGAAAATACAGTCGGTAAAAAAAAGTGTTTAGTCCAATCAAAGAGTAAGGGGAAGCTACTTCCCGAAATCTCAATCATTATACTTTTTGTCAACTAGCGACATTTTTCGTACAGACGATATTTCTGTCTGTCTATCAGTGGGAGAGTAGTCAGCAAAGCAATTGACGTTGTGTTAGTTTACACTTGTTGACGAAAATCTGTACGTAGCACTTATCAATTTACGGCTGAACTTGGTGATGCAATCGCCTAAAAGACAATGCTGATGTTATGTGTGATTATAACTGATCGTTTGGCAATACAGTGACTGCCAAATGTTCTGAGTTTGTTTATCCCTCCTCCCTTCCTGATTCAGTGAGTTGCATGTAATCGGGTAGCAAAAGATATTCAGGATGTCACATCAGAACACGTCGACTGCTTATGATATTACTGACAGTTGGTTAAAACCGTTTCAAGAGGTCAATACATTTTAATTCATGAGACATTCGTAGCCCAAGATAGACCTTTGGTGAGATGAATAAAAACTGGTCTTGGCAAAACAAATGGATTGATCTATCGTCTACAGCTAATTCTTCAACATAATTTTATCTCATATTTCTCAATAATCGGTTACATTTTGTCATATGACCTTGATTTACTTTCAAACTGATATTAGTGTTAACACTATTAAATCTACTTCTTTGAGATTCCCTTCGACAGTTGTTGGGGAGTTTATTACAGCTTGAATAACTATTAATTACTGCCTGATTGCTTCATGTCTTAAGTTGTTGGTCTGTAAATCTGGAACTCTTGGAGAAACATTTTTATAACACTAAATGAATGATACGTCTTAGCACAACATAAGTCGAGGATTCTTAGGAATTTGACTATTAAGTGCTATCATCTAGATAACCAATGTAAAAGAAAGCAGTTATCAAGGTTTAATGTACACTTATTGTGGATCACTTCACCATTTCTGTTTGAAATTCTTATCTTTTTATAAAAGCTAGTTTGACCCCTGCACAAATCATAATACGTATCATCATTTAGCTATTTTATGTATCGTGTAGTAAATTTCTCATTACAATAGTACTGTTTACACAATCTTAATCTCAATTGATTCCTGAGAAAACTTTGCGATGCTTACGTTGTGTTACAACCAATCATCTCATGACATTTACAGGAAATAGGCATTGATAATGCTTTCCAGAATGCCGATAAATGCTTTGGAATCAAACCATTTAGCACAGAGTACACGATATCAATAGGACCATCTAACAAAGTTGTTAAGCTTATCTATCACTTGAAAATTAATTCAACCTATGAAATCAGAAGGCTAATTATTCTTAACCACTGGGTCTCAGGTTTAGACCCAGTTACACGTACATAAGTAAGAGTAGTCTAGTAATTTTGGTTATACAAATATATGAAGCCTTGCATTGGTACAAGCAATTTAGTGAACAACATAATGTCATTTAATTTTCTCTGGAAGTAAAACCCAAGATTACACAAGTTAGGTAGTCAACATTTGCTGAGTAAATAGCTGAAAACTTGGAGATTTATGATGATGGATAGCTTTATATCATTAAACTGACAAAGGAAAATACAGGGCAAACAAATAAACGCAATTATTATATATATGATACGACTATTTATTTTGAAACTAATAATACATTCATCTTGCATAGTTCATACTTTAATTCTCATTTGCCTTAGTTTTCTATTTGTTTGGTTTTGTTTGTTCTTTGTATCATTTTAATCTAACCAGATTTGAATAAAAGTACTGCACGATCATCTAGGTAGAAATAGATGAAGTTATTCGTCTCGTGGGTTACGTAACTTTTAGAAAAGGAACAGAAGAAAATAAAGGGATCTTTAATATCTGTATAGAATTAGTTTAAGTATAATTTATGGTAATTCATCGTTAGAAACATATATTGTTTGATGAGTAAGAAAGATTATTTATGCTTAGTTAAAATGCAATGAAATCTAACAGATCTTAATTCAATATATATATATATATCTGCTTCCATCTTTGCTTAAAAAGCTTGTGACTTCAGGCAGTATCGAGGCAGTCTTCACAGGATGCACATATGTCAACAAGAGACTGATCAATTGCAGTCCTAATTAACAATGGGAAGATACAAGTAAACAACACTAAGTGAATTTAAATTTCACCCCATTGCACGAGCAGGTGCTAACAGGACTCAGTAGATAAGTGGATAATGTGACGGCGTTTAAAGCGAACGGTACTGGCTCGAGTTTCGGAGTGAACATCAACTCTAAGATGCAGATACATCCAGCTGACGAGTCGCGAATAGGACGAAACGCGCATCCTGGATTCCACTGCTAGCCACAATCCATTTTTGTTTATAAAAATATAAGTTTGTTCATTGAGATTGACAAGAGAGAATGACAAGAAGTAAATTATGAGATAATATAGAATATTTATATCACAAGATTGAGATTTCTCTGAACTTGATAGTTTAGTTATAAAGTTTTCATTTTCAATCTATTTAACATTATTTAGATATCTATAAAATAACTTATTCTAATTAATCAAACAATGACAATTAGTAAAAAAAAAGGATTTTGTCAATTAAAACTATGAACCATTTATTTTAGTTCCAATTATCCTAGAGACAATATATCTGACATTGCTTCATTAATCATATATTTGCACATTAATGTTCCACATTCATGAGAGTCTCATTCTTAACAAAGTTCTTTTATGAAGTACGTTATGCTTTATTGTATGTGGAATGAGAAACTAATGACGTATTTGTTCCCCTGATTAGAAATGTTATCTAAGATTCTTTCTTCCCCTGTTTCTGCTTATGATCATGATAATCATAGCTTTTCTGTTCAGTTTTATACATATGAAATAAGATTCCCATCAAAAAAGACTTTCATAATGAATCTGAAGGCCGGGTGTGTTTATGTAACTGCTGATCTCAGATACTGAACTAACCGATGATAAAGAATTTTGGCAAACTTCATAATACACATTTTGTATTAATATGGCAGCAGCCTCTTAAAGGTTTTAGAAGTCATTTTATACAAAATACAATTGTTTGTAACATGAGCTTATCAAAATGATAATATTTATTTCTTGTGAACACATCACTCTATTTTAAAAACCATCTATTAAATGTATGAATATTGCACGGAATTTATTACATTCAGCATAAAAATGAAAATGGACATCCAAACAGTGTTTAATCTAATAAGTAAGCATATAGAACAGTTTAAACTTACCTTCCAAAATGTTTCCCAACTACACAATGCCAATTTGGAGTGTATTTACGATCGAACTCTTTTTTAATATAAGCAGCAACATCTTTTTCAATATCATATTTATCCATCGCAGCTGATGCTACATACACTGCATCATCTTGTACAGTTCTCTCCATATCAGCATTTTTAATAACAGCCTTTCGTTCTGACATTATTGTCTTAATACCGTGATATATATTGTTTTATAACGATAAAATACTATGCTGTATTTATACTTTGAGTCAATGAGTCTCAAGTTATCATTGGTGTAAAATATCTTATCTTAAAAATAAAATGTAACTAAGGATGATGTTAATTATGTCATTAGTACAGAATTAGTACAGAATTCCACTCAAAACTAAAACCTTCAAATATAACAAATAATATTTAACATGCACTAATATAATCTCACGGTAATACAATAAAATAATGAATAGCACTACTGGTATTATTGCATAATATAAAGAAAAACGATAATCATAGTTTTAACAGTAATAATAATGATGATAGTAACTGTAGGAATATTAACCACATGATACTGATGTGAAACATTTCAAATTTCAAAAATTGAACTAATTACTATCCAACTAAGCCTTAATGACAACCAGGAATCTGTTACTTTCTTTGAATAACATGGATTACAATGAGAGAAAAAAAGGGTGCTATAAATTTTTTATAGCAATTCAGAAAATCTAGTTTACTGACAACCGAAATCCATTTACTGTATAAATGAGTGATTAGTGAAGATGTATTCTTGTCAGTGAACAATATCATTTAGAGTAAAATTGAAACCTTTCTAAAATTTCTCATCAGTAAGAATTTACAATCTTACATGGTGTTGAAATAAAAACCTACAGATTTCTATAAGAACAATTTAGTTTGAAGTAGTTGAGTAACAATATGGTAATCTATATCTTGGAGATTAGTAACTACAATGAAACCGATTCATACAAATATAAAGCATTAGCTTATTGGGTATCTCAAACAGTTCATCAGGGGATATTTATGAGATATCTTTTTCTCTGACGATATACTTCTAGGTAATAGATGTCACTGGTCCTTAGATTATATAGTTAGTTATCTCAGACAAGCGCAAAACAGTTTTTTTTATTGTCCGTTCAGTTTACCAAATAATGTGAATAAATATAATCCAGTACAAACTGTATCATTTAATATTAGTAGAAAACGTTATGATCGAGTTCGTTCACAAAGCTACCAACATTTAATTAACAAGCTTATTCACATAATATTGTATTACATTGCATTTAAAGATAAATGTTTTAAACTCAGTACCTATTGTGTACTTTGCCAATACTAAGAGAAATATTTTCTATTCTAACCTTAATCTTATGCACATCTGAGGTCATACCACGAGAAAAATATGTTAAGGACAGAATTATAATTGATCTAGTTTATGTGGTTCACATGCAAAGCTACTTCAGTCCAGTGAAATAAACGAACTACTATTTCCCAAAATTTATAAAGAATAAACATTACACTAATGACGCTAATATGTTCCACGTACACAAATGTAGTAATATGGGTGACCGATATATCGAAAATTACATCATAAACCATTTTTGTCATGGTTAAATATAGCCTCAGAAATTTGTGATTTATGTTCCATTAAGTAAATCCAAATACATTTTTGGGGAAAAAGAATAATGACACGATAAGTAAATTGTGTTATGGAAGAGACATTTATTGTTTCTTTTCAGAATGATGTTACCTACTCTATTTTTCTACTGACTACTGAATCACTAAAGTAACGATACCTGAGATGGTGAGGAAGATCTGTAGCACAGGATGATTTTGGTAGTTTTTTGTTCTCTGAACTGAATGCTTTGGTCGTGGAGCTTTCATCATTCTCCTGAAAGGCATCATCAGCACAAATTTCAAGTAGAAGCGTAGTGTTCGAATTTCTCCACATATGACTCACAGTTTGTCCTTCCGACCTCGATCTTGAGTTATTATTCTTGACCTTTAACCTGTCATTGTTTACTTCCTTATTTTGATTGCATTGAGCGAATAGATTTATGCTTAACAACATATTTTCACTTCAACAACAAAATCTACCAACAAACGAAAAGAACACCGTTGGGATCACCAATATCAGGACTTATTGCAGAACCAGTGATTCAGAAACTGGAAGACACTATCTTACCAGCTGCGTCGGCTTCTGATGTATGTGAGTCTCCAGTTTTCCTGTGTTGGTTCTGGTGATCAATACATTGAAGAATGACAGTTTGTCGTTTGACTCTTGCTCCATTGTGAACTTTATGTCTTCGAAGACATTGTTGATCAGATTGTAGATGTTTTCCAGCTCACCCTTTATGACGATGACGAATGGGCCGCCCACATAAAGAATTTGAAATTTTGGTTTGATCGCTGGTAAGATTATGTCTTCCAGTTTCTGAATCACTGGTTCTGCAATAAGTCCTGATATTGGTGATCCCAACGGTGTTCTTTTCGTTTGTTGGTAGATTTTGTTGTTGAAGTGAAAATATGTTGTTAAGCATAAATCTATTCGCTCAATGCAATCAAAATAAGGAAGTAAACAATGACAGGTTAAAGGTCAAGAATAATAACTCAAGATCGAGGTCGGAAGGACAAACTGTGAGTCATATGTGGAGAAATTCGAACACTACGCTTCTACTTGAAATTTGTGCTGATGATGCCTTTCAGGAGAATGATGAAAGCTCCACGACCAAAGCATTCAGTTCAGAGAACAATGAACCACAAAAAACTAATTCCCTTATTGTTGAGTTCGCTTGCATTTTATATTCCTTGTATTTTCGTGATCAAAATCAAACACAATATTGGTTTAATTACGTCAGGAAACTTTTGACCCTTTAATATCTTAGCTATGCTAATATCCATTCACTCCTAAACTTTTCTAATTGCCTTAAACTATTACCATTGCTTTTCTTAATCGTTGATTGACTTTATCATTTTCCACATTTTTTCCGTAGTAATTATAACTGTATATTGGATGGCTCTGTTTGACTGTATTTCTTTGCATGATAACTATAATTTAAATGGCGAAATTTGAGTTAAGGTTTCACTGAAGCTAAAAGGTGTGTTCGTGCTAAAATATTTTTCCTCAGTGTTCATACTAAGTAGTATGACACCTACTTTGAACTTTGAAGATCATTACTTTGGCCTCTAAAATTATGATATCTGTTACATCCCAAAGAGAATAATGAACGGTAACTGTTGAAATCTATTTATAGACTAATTCTACACATACATTTTTATTGTATAATTATTAAGTAACTAAACTATGTATCTTCATATTCCTCTAATTAAAGCTGCAAGAGAAGGGAGTATGAAACAACTATATGATACAACGAAGAAATTGGCAGTGAGATATGGTGAACCTGAGAGACCAGTCAAGGACAAATTGGGAAAGACAATCACAGAGATTCAAGAACAGAAGGAAAGATGGGCAGAATACTTCGAGGAACTGCTGAATAGATCAGCCCCGTTGAACCCACCGAACATCGAAGCAGCACACACTGACCTTCTATATCTGTCACTCCACCAACGATAAAAGAAGTCAAGATGGCCATCAGACAAATCAAGAGTGGGAAAGCGGCAGGACCTGACTACATACCAGCTGAAGTACTGAAGTCAGACAATGAAGTAACTGCAAATATGCTTCACCTTCTATTCAAGAAGATTTGGGAAGACGAGCAAGTGCCGACGGACTGGAAAGAAGGATACCTCATCAAGATACTAAAGAAAGGAGATCTGAGCTAATGTGAGAATTTCAGAGGCACCAGTTTGTTTTCAGTACCAGAAAAAGTTTTCAACAGAGTGTTGCTGAACCGGATAAAAGACGCAGTAGACGCCCAACTTCGGGATCAACAGGCTGGATTCCGTAAGGATAGGTCGTGCACAGACCAGATTGCAACACTACGGATCATCGTTGAACAATCAGTTGAGTGGAACTCCTCACTATACGTCAACTTCATCGACTATGAGAAGGCGTTTGACAGTGTGGACAGGAGACTATTATGGAAACTTCTTTGACACTACGGAGTTCCTGAAAAGATTGTCAACATTATCCAAAACTCATATGATGTACTACAGTGCAAAGTCATGCATGGAGAACAACTGACAGACAAGACTGTCTACTCTCCTCCTTTCTCTTTCTTCTGGTGATTGACTGTAATATGAAGACTTCGACATGTGAGGAGAAGCACGGAATACAATAGACATTTCAGAACCAATTAGACGATTTGGACTTCACAGATGACCTAGCCCTCCTCTCTCATACACACGAACAAATACAGATGAAGACAGCAAATGTAGCAGCAGCCTCTGCATCAATAGACCTCAACATACACAAAGGAAGAGGCAAGATTCTCAAATACAACACGGAGAACACCAACCCAATCACACTTGATGGGGAAACTCTGGAAGAAGTGGAAACATCCACGTAACTGGGAAGCATCGTTGATAAACAAGGAGGATCGGATGCAGATGTAAAGGCGAGGATTGGCAAAGCAAGGGAAGCATTTCTACAATTGAAGAACATATGCAACTCAAAACAACTGTCAAATAACTTCAAAGTGAGAATCTTCAATACGAACGTCAAGACAATCCTACTGTACGGAGCTGAAACATATAGAACTACTACATCCATCGTCGAGAAGGTACAACTATTTATAAACAGTTGTTTACACGAAATACTCAACATTCACTGGCCGGATACCATCAGCAACAGCGTTTTATGGGAGAGAATAAACCAGCTTCCAGATGAAGAGGAAATTAGGAAAAGACGTTGGAAGTGGATTGGACATACATTGAGGAAATCACCAAACTGCATTACAAGGCAAGCACTAACTTGAAATCCGGAAGCGAAGCGGAAAAGATGAAGGCTAAAGAACACATTACGCCGGGAAATAGAAGCAGATATGAAAAGAATGAATAACAACTGTAAAGAACTGGCAAGGATTGCCATGGACAGAGTTGGATGGAGAATACTGGTGTGCGGCCTATGCTCCTCCACGAGGGGAAACAGGCGTAAGTAAGTAAGTCTAATTAAAGCTTCATTTTGACCTATAGATTATTATTATACGATTTACTATTCTCAAGTTTGGTTCAGTTTATTAATTACAGTCTCCCATAATCACGTCCACTTTTGGCTTGATCTCGTACAAATATTGTTTCTTATTTATGGTGTGATGTGGTCTAATTGGCTTGTATGTAAACCAAGTGTATTTGAAATATATGATTCACATCGTGGAGGCTGAGAATGGTGTTCTGGACTTAACAGCCAGGACCAAGTGGGAAAAGGACCAATCGGAACTCTAGGACGTTCGTTCAGGTGTATGCGTCATTTGTTGGTCGTATAAGTTCGCGTATCTAAATTTGGCAATCGTATTTTACCGGTAATCGTATAAGCTAAAGACATAACACAATCTACTAGAACAACAATCAGTTTTGAGTTAATGAGGTCCAGATAATGGTTGATCTCATTTCGAAAGTGTCACATTGTAAAAAAACGTTTGAATTAATTTCTGATAAAGCGTAATTGAGGTTCTACCAATAAGAATATTATTAAGCCATAATAATTTGACGAGTGATGCATACTTGCTGACGATTATTAACAGATATGAGAATGTTCCACCTAATTTTAAACACAAAAGGTGTCTACTAAATAATTTGTCAGTAGGCAGTAACTTATTTTGTTTTTTTTTGAAACACTATGAATTTATCACAAGTCATACAACAATTTTGTATGATCACAACGTTAAACCAACGAGAAATTTGAAGAATCTTATTTTACGAATTTTTACTGTTAGGGGTTATCCACCAAAAATTAGTTTTGCATAAACTCTATACTACAAAAGTCAATAGTTGTGTATGCAGAAAATATCACAGCTCCAAAATTATAGCTGCTTTTAGAAATGGAGAATGGATTTTTATGAAGAATGATAATGATTTCAGTAGCTTGTAATTTGCTTAAAACTTTAAAAATTCAACTGAGGACTTTTATTAACATAAATCATATAAATGTTCTAACCATCGAATAGTAAAATGTGTTCAAATATACCATGTTCGTTACTTAAATTTGTATACAAATGCTATCTTTACAAAATGACCCAGCAGCCAAACTATTAATTCTTCATAAAGCATTATGTTCAATAACCCAATCAAAGGTTGATAAACAACCCTTACCGCCAACTGTGTTTATAAAATTACGTGTACCTGCCAAAGTAGCTACATTGGCCAAAAAGAAACCAGGCCATATCTTAGATTTTTTAAGCATGTTCCGAAAAGCCTTAGAACAAGAGGAAGAACGACTTTAAACAGTGCAATCATCAAACATCTCTCGGATACACGACATCAGGTCTATACTTTGCAATCTTTCAAGGTGATTAATAAATAGCTAAACTCCAGTCTTCTGAAGTTTTGCTGAAGCCGTTGCTATCAGGCGTTAAAAACCTGATCCATGTGTTCAAAAGGAGATGGTTATTAATCTTTCCTTGCATTAATGACAAATATTCCTTCGTTTCATCTAGAAACATTTACTAAAAAACTCTTTCTTGAATTTACTCCATCATTGAGTTTGTATTTCGACTATGTTCCAGATTAGTAATTTCATTTTTTAACTGAGCCTCACTCATTTAATTCTTATCAACGTTTACTCATTTTGTAATCACTTGTTTCTGACCGTTTGAACTTATGTTATAACCAATGTTGTAGAATATTCTTCTACATAAGGTATAATTTACAATATTCAGTTTATTAAATTTATTTACACCCTTACTATACTGTATTAATGTGCTGTCAACATAACTTCCAACTAAACTCTTTCATGTAAATAATTCAAAACCCATTACATAATAATGATTTAAATATCACAGGTTGTAAGCAGCTGACGAGAACCAAACGAAATGAAATGAGTGATTGCCATTTTGTTTAAATCTTTGCTCTTTCTCTTTTCAAAACAACATAAGTAAAATATAACAGAATATGTATTTTCAATCAATTTGCAAAGCAGAATGTGTTACAAATTTACAACGAAATCAATAAAACAACATGTGACAGGAATTATAAAGTACAAAGCCTTAGTAACTTGAAAAGAAAATTCTCAGAGTAAAATGATTTTCAAAGGGTACAAATGTAAGTGTATTTGATCAAAATATCAATACTTTGTGTTTTTTATAGATTGATTCAATTATTATCTAAATAATAGAATAAATGTATCCATTGCACGTAAAAGTATGTATCGTGATAGTTCAAATTCTAATGAACTATAAGAATGTATAATTATATTATTAGATTAACTTACCAATCAAAGTGTTTTCCAACAATACATTGCCAATAATTATGATAATGTGAATCAAATTTAAGTTTTATATAAGTAGCAATTTCTCTTTCATCTTCAAATCGTTTCAAAGCTTTATGTACAAGTGTTTTAACATAATATTGCATTTCATTTTGCAAATTACATTTTATGATTAAAACATCCGATTGTTTTATTCCGATCATTATAAAAGATTAAGCATAAAAAAATAAGTCGTATATGAATATATATGGACTTATTAAGAAAATAAAGATTTATAAGACTGTATATTATTGACTCATTTAAAACTATGTATACCAGAGATAAGACGCTATTGATTAACTATACATCTTTGATTATATATAGAAATAATTCTTCTACTAGAGGTCATCTATGTTTTTTCTTGTTTTCAGTTATCACTTCATTGTGTTCAATTATATTCTTAAAAGTTTTCAAAAGTTATGATCCATTGATTTTGAAATGTACCATTTAAAATCTTACACGTAATGATATTATGTCCGCTTTATTTTAAACTCTTGTAAATAACTGCCTATTCTTAAGAAACGTTATACTAAGTATATGTTGTATACAGAATCAATTTTCATTTATTACTACTTCAGTGACTTATTTAATTAAAATTTAAGCTTTAATTAATTTTAGATTAAATAATTCCTAATTAATACATTGATATAATTATACTTTAATGATAAATTTAGTGAATTATCACCCTTTTTTCTTCACTCAACAGATATTCTAGAATTTTGGTTGTAATTTTAAGTGGTTGGAGGTAGTCCGATGGAATTCTTTCACTTGGGTTTTTGTGTCAATGAACAGTATCATCAAGGTGTATCCGCTATCATGAAGTAACTGATGATGTGATGTGGTCTACTTATATTCACATAAGTAGTATATGGTGATTGTCGGGCATTGAATGTATTTCAGTAGAAAATCGATAAGAAGAGAACGGGAACGGCATGCAATTGGTACAAAAATGCATGAACAGTTATAATCGGAGACTATGGAGGGATATTTGCTGAAGAAACAATCAAATTGAGACAATTGATTGTTATTTTGTAAATTAACTGTTCACTATATGGTTCTCATATTTTAATGAGATATTCTGTAATGCTGTACTGAAATACATTCGACAGTCTCCAGTCGTGCTCCTGTTCACTACAATGCTGCCTGTTGGATTGTAACTTATGTAATCCAGAAGTTACTATGGATATATTCAAGCCAATGGTTATCTGTAAAACCTCTATCAAAAATGCATTTTAATGTTGTCTTTTAAATAAATAATGGTTATTTGATAAACAATTCGCTTTTTGTTTAGATTTTTAATTGAATCAATTCAAACGTATCATAGAATTAGCTAATAAACTATAATCGTTTTTTCTAAGTTTAGCAGTTTGAATTCTTCGTTGATTACATTAAAGGTAGCAACTGATCAGTCTCTAATGATATGTATTCACTTTGATTTAATATCCTTGACAATATCTTATTTTATATTGTTAACTACAATTCAAATATACCAGAGCAATGGATTTACAATTTAATTTTCCAAAAGAAACTATTTTTTTAAATTACAGATAAGTCTATCGCTTTTCATTAAGGTTAGTTAAGAATTGTATATTGTGATTTATTGTTTCATTTTGATGACAGTGCCTTAATAAGTCACTACCTGGTTTACATCTTAATGATTTGATTATTTTTCATTTCATAAAGTTTTGTTGATCGTAATGAAACTCCGTCAATTTGATTATGACCATAATAACTGCAACACAAGTCATTTTACTTAAGTCAATTTATGTAACTTATCATATAGCAGCTAATAATAACATGATAAAAAACAGAGTTGGTGAATAAGTTCACTTAGTATTGTTTGTTTGAATCTTCCCATTGATGTTTAGGACTGCAACTGATCAGTCTCTAATTGGCATATGTGCATACTGTGCGTGTTGCCTCGATATAGCCTTAGTTCACAAGCATTGTAAGCAAAGATGGGTAGTGGCTAGTAGTGGAATCCAGGATGCGCGTTTCGTCCTATTTGGGACACGTCGGCTGGATGTACCTGCATCTCAGAGTCGATGTTCACTCTGGCACTTGAACGCAGTACCTTTTGCAAGTGGCTATCAGGACTCAATAGCTAAGTAGATAACGCGATGGTGATTGAAGCGAAAGGTACTGGGTTCGAGTCCCAGAGTGAACATCAACTCTGAGATGCAGGTACATCCAGCTGACGAGTCCCAAACTTGCGTCCTGGATTCCACTGCCAGCCACTATCCATCTTTGCTTACAGAGTAGATAATTGTAGTTATTTTACTTCTAGTATTTAGTTAGGATATCTTCAAATATCACTTTATCTTAGTATTATATTCGTGTTGTCTTTATTATGTTTGTGTTCTCACTGCCTATACTTTACAATCGGAACATACATTGTTGTTCATGGTGAAAAGTAGAATCAAGAAAGATTAGCACAACTAATATTTATTGATTTATCAAAGACATGACCTTCAAATAAGACAATATACATGAAGGTAAAATCTAAGATCAATATTGGAATTATGTAAAAAGTCGTAAGTTGTTTCTTTTATAAATCAATGATTTGACGTTGGTGAAATCATCATTTATCATTCGATACAACTATATAAATCATTTTTTTAATGAAAATCATCTTTATTCATCATCAAAAGCATTCCTTGACAAAACTATTACACTTGTTTATGTATAAAATATGTCATATTATTAAATCATTTTTTACCGGTTATGTAAAGTTATTTGAAGTTAGTGATATAAAGGGTGAGACTCTTAAAGAACAAAAAATATCAAACTTCATATGTAGTTTTTTTTTAAAGATGTATCATCATCAAACATGATGTATATTTAATTATAAATGAGTTTCTGAATGATGGAAAATATTATCTATCAATGAATGGATACAAAAATCTATACTGAAAACTCAATCATCAGTTGTAATTAGGTAACTTAACTTCAATCATTTTTTATGAAAATGTAGACAACTGGGTAGGCATTCATCTAAAGAAATGAGTTATTTTATCTTAGTTATGTGTAAATACAGTTGCTTCACACAATAAACCTAATCAGAAGGAGTTTTGTGGAGATTTTTTTACTATTTTTTTATAAAGTTGAGATCATGAGTCAGTTGAAGCTAGACCACCATGGAAAACCTGGAAGCACTGGACGGCCATTTCGTCCTACTGTGGTACTCCTCAGCAGTGCCTATCCACGATCCCGGCTCGAAAGATTCGAACCCAGAACCTATAGTAAGATGTTTAAATTTGATCAAAATGTTTAAGTTCCAATAGTTCAAATTAAAGAACTTCAAGTGGATTGGTTTTAAGATTCAGAATACATTGGAAAGATAATTTATTTATACTAGTGAATTGGTAATATTCAAGAACAGTAAGATATATATAAACACATTAAAAGTCTTGGATTAAAGTGGTCCTTTCACCATCTAGAAATTTTGTATGCTACTTTATTGGTTAATAAAAACTGTATCCAAACAGAGGAAAAATGATAAAATTTACAAAATACATGAATCCATTGTATTTTATACTTTCACCTCAGCTTCATATAGGCTATTAAGCATATATTTGTATTCAGAACAACATAAATAAGCGAACAATATTGTTTTCGATTAGATCCTCATCAGGCTTTACTCTAATATGCAGTAATATTTATGTGCAAATACGAAATTATTAAACCAATAAAGGCAGTTTATGAGTCATTGATAACAGTGGGATAGATTACATAACTAAACATAATAATAAGTGAAAAGTACAAATTGGTAGTCTAATGACGGTGTACTAGTTGTGATAAGAATAATAAGGGCTTGAATCAATGTTACATAATAGGAAATAAGTCAATGATTAGAAAAATATAAACACTGAAATAACATTCATAGAAATTATAAGATTACGCAATAAGAAGTGTTCAGATAGTTGGGCTGTGGAACATATATTTGAGAAAAAAATGTGGGTGGGAGGGGGTGAAGAAAAATAAATGAAGAAAGAGCATGAAAAATGAGATCACTTATTAAGGCCAAGGAGAGATAAGGGTGTTACAAATTTCTTATGAACACAAAGGCTTGGATTATTGGCTTGAACTCCTATAGCTTCTGCTATGTGTAAGAGACGAGATCGAACCTTATGTGGAAAACCAGTAGGAATACAATAAGTAACTTTAAATGACTTATTTCTGTCAACTACATGACCGCTATCGATCAAGTGTGAAAGAACCGAGCTCCGTAGTGCCTTGACAATACCTTTTCCCAACCACGAAGAGAGGTGTTCACTAACTCTTTGGTTGAGTTATCTGGTAGTGAGCCCAATATAGTTTTCTCCACAGGAGCAGCTGAATTCGTAGATACACATAGAAGTGGCATAACCAGGTGACTTGTCCTTTAGTTGAGGAATCATCATAGATCGGGTCGAGTACGATAGACAGAGGTCGGCTGCATTAAACGTTCTCTTCATTGCTCTAGTCAGTCTATCACGTAGTACATTACCAGCTACATCCCCGTTGAATTGCAGTTTCAGGAAGAGAGGTTTCTGACTAGCTGTTGATATCGCTATTTTCTTGTTTGTTACACGCAAGTGCTTCTTCAGAAAACCTTGTGGATAACCCCTCTCAATCAAAATATTATGTATTAGCTCTAACTCCTTGTTAATTGTATCGACCGAGCATATCTTTCTAGCTCTATTTGCTAAACTTTTGACTAAGTTTCTCTTACAGTGCAGGGGTCACAAAGCTCAAGAAGTGTGTGTACTGGCTTGATGAAGAACTTTTCCTATACATAATTCTACTGATAGAACCGTCTGCTTTTTTGTTTGACAAAACGTTAAGGAAATTTAGTTTATTATCTAGTTCCCTTTCACATGTAAATTTGATTGCTGAGTGTTTGTTGTTAAATAGTTCGAATAGTTCTTCTTTTCCAATTTCCTGATCGACAATAATGAAAGTATCATCAACGTACCGACAATAGAAGTCAAGCTTATCGATAACATCTCTGAGAGGTCTATTTTCTAGTTGCGCAAGAAAAAAATCAGCAAGGATAGGACCTAGAGGTGAACCCATCGCTATACCATCAATTTGTCTATAATACGTGTTATTAAAGACAAAATGGACATTCATTATATATTTCAGAAGTGATTCTTTAAGGCTAACCTCGGGAATCCCATTATTGGTGTGTTTTTCAAGTACTTATTGGCACACAAAGTCAATAGTCTAAGTTAATAGTACATTGGTGAACAGGGAAGCAACATCTAGAGGTATCATCCGTCTCCCGTTTAAGTTCATATGTTCAACTTTCGAAATGAAATCGAAGACGTCTTTCGCGCTTCTATTGACGATTAGTTTGTGTAAGGGATCAAGGATCCGAACTAGCCACGTTGCAGTTTTATGGTAAGGTGAATTATACATATCTAAAACTGGACGAAGAGGAAGACCTGTCTTAGGAACTTTGGGTTGACCATAGAGTCGCGGTTTGTTCAATGCAATGGGTTTAAGTGAATCGTGTATAGTCGGAGTAAGTATTCCTTTATTTTTCAATTCCTTAAGTGAATTAGTCAGCAGTTTTTCTGTTTTCATATTTGTGTCTTTCATGTCGTTGAGTTTTTGAAATTTAGTCGTGTCATTCAAAATCGAGTTCATTTTATCGATGTGATAGACTTTGTCCATTAGAACTAGCCCTCCTCCTTTGTCCGGCTTGCTTAGGATTAGAGTGTTATCTTTTCTAAGCAAATGTAAGGCATCTCGATGTTGTTTGCTAAGTGGATCTTTTTTACATTATATTAACTATTTTTGTATTGTTGGCAGATGTCAACCGATGTGGTCTTAAACCTAGTAAGTTCATCGATGGAAGTAGGGACCAAATCTGTTGTTTGTGCAATTAAATTTTCAAACTGTACATCTGTATCAAGTTGATTTATTTTATTCTCATATTTACGAAACCTAGGGCAGAGCGACAAAGCCTATAATTGTACTATGTCTAACGTAACACTAGAAAAGTTATGAACGTACCGCTCAGGTTTCATAGGGAATTTTCTTTCAGGTTTATGATGTTCCAGTGACTGAATTAGTTTTGTTCCTAATTTCTATGATCTACTTTTCGCTACCATGTTAATATAATCCATAAATTGTGATTTTATTTTCGGTGGTAGGTTATCGACCGTAGATTCTCTTCGTGTAATATTTTTTCCAGATTGTTTATGTGCATTTTTAATGAATCTGGTTAAGGGTTCCAGAATTAGGATAAATTTTATTCCAGCGCAAAGATTTCCAATATGTTTTAGGATATCTATCAGTCTGTATAAAATCATTATTAAACTCTAACGACGTTTTTGCTTCTGTGAGACGAGCATTAAACTTTAGTAACTCATTGAGTACCTTAAATGCAATCGGATCCCCACGCATATAAATATTACTGTATTTATGAGTAAAGCCCGATGAGGATCTAATCGAAAACAATATTGTTCGCTTATTTATGTTGTTCTAAATCACAATATGGGAATTTTTCAAATATTTGTATTCACCTGAATGTATACTGTAAAATGCAGTTAATGATATAGGCTGTGTTCTTGTCTGCTTTGGTTTGAGTTATTGACATTGATATTTTTTAGCTGTACAAATTGTAAAATATATGGCTATCTTCAGTCTCGGATTGATTTATTGAGTAACTTAATCATTTATGAAGACTAGTATGATTGATATGTGTTTCCCCTTAGTTTCCTCGGTTTCGTCTCTTAATTGGCAATGACTGCTATATTTATCGACAAGTAAATAAACAAATGATGCTAACCATTTTGTCGAAGACATGTCTTTACTTTTACACACTTTTCTTTGAGCTAATTTAGTGAACAAAACTTTCTAGGTATGAGGCAGAGCGTTTTATGTTAGATTGAACTTATATTCCGGAATTAGTAACAAAATACATGCCAATTTTCAGTCATGATCAGGTTGATATAAAAAGCAGTGTTATATGTAAAGCAGTGACATACCATGTCTGATTGTCTGAAATGATATGTTTCATAAATTATTTTGAGAGAACATTCGTCACGAAGAATACAACAAAGTGAAGCAACATTTAAGAGTCAGTCAACAAGGACATCCTGTCGAAATGTGAGCGGCATTTTCAGTGTTATTATAGAGTAATTATAGTCATCTGGAACTAGAAAAAACAAACGGAAGCAAGGAGCACAGAACAACAACCGTTCTAGGTTGTTCAACGACCTACGGATTTGTATGGATAATATTTATATTGATCGAGTTAATGAGGGAAAGTGTGAGCGTAAAATATCTAGAGAAAGAAAACTTTGATAAGTGTGCAAAATAATAACAGTGATCAAGCATTTGACATTCCAATAATTTCCCTGGTGGAATAAGACACAGTCACAAATGTAAGCTCTATTAAAGCAGTGTCAATTATTGAACAAATGATGATAGTGATTTTATCTCACAGACAGATTGCGACAAACAATTCAGTGATCTTTAAAATTTATTTGTAAGTATTTGATAGAGTATTTGGAATAAAAGATCTTCACTTTCTGTATTCGATTACGAATGCTATAACTATATGTTACTTTGTATTCAATTGAATCAGTCAATTAAAAATGGTTTATTAGGCACCTTAAAGAAACAGATTAGATTTATTTTAAGTCTCAGCTTCTATATAGCATGAAGTCTTTGCTAAATGAATTTATATTTGTGATTTTAAGTACAATGATTCAAAAGGAAACGGATTGTAAAGCACTGTTAAACAAATTTCGAACTAATTCTGTCACTAATAAGAATAGTACTAAGAATAAAGTTGGAGTATTCTAGGAGTGGTCGGTAAAATATTTTGTACTCTGGAACACAAAAGTTATTGTTATCGAGGATAAGAGTATACAACTGAAAAGTCGTTCAGAACTTGTATTCTTTGTTGAAATTCGTCCTCCGAAAGACAGATTGTAGAAATATCTGAGTTTACTGGATGAAAACTAGATAGGACCTTACAATTTATAATGAAGTTAAAATTGATGAGAAGGTCACCAGCCAAAAGGACAATTTGTTGAGGTTGATGCTGATTCAGTTTTTTACATGGTTTAGTTCATGAAGTGAAAATGAATGCACTACCTTAAGATCAGACCTTTCTACCTTGATATAAACTTTTTATACAACTAATTGTTTGGAATATCAAATCGTTTTCCTTTTCTATACTAAATTCTTTGTACCTGAAATGTCCTAGTGGTTACTGTTAAACTAACATTGTTTAAATGAATCAATTAAGCGCTTTGTGGTTTTGCTTCGTTAATTGATCACCTTGATAACTGTTATTATATAAATCTCGACGGTGTTCGAAATCAGAAGTCAATAAGAAGCAACAACTACAGTTTATTAGCGGATATCAAAGCTATAAGCACATGGAGAGAATTTGAAGCAGAGAGGAGAATGTGTGTGTGTGTGATATGATAGTGATTATAATGAAACGAGCAAATAGACTATTTGTTACTGCTAAGTAAGTTACTGTTAAGTAAGTTAATAAAAGTGCTTAACAAAATGTAACCGTAATCAAAATTGATTGTATAAGAGTTGCTATAGCTTATAGCATTCACATTATTTACAAAGTGAAGAGTTTGAGATAATATTTTATCCCAAAAACGAATATTTGTAAAATGAATGGTGTTTATTTTACTGAAAGTTTTCAGTAGTCAAATAGTCAGTATGTTTCCTGACTAAATTTCCTTTATCACGACGGTTGCTGCTACATTGACGTGGTGGTCGGGCTTGCCTATCGTGGTGAACCAATCAAGCTATACTGGCTGGAACGAAAGTTCCTCAAGTTCATATCATGCCAGACAGGTCGGCTGAAGTGCGGTAACAATAAAAGCAGCAAACTCAAGGTCCCAGGGCTAAGTTGTTCTACCGACTGTACAGAAATGTGACGGCAGTAAGGTGTTCCCTCAGACAACAATCATAATAGCAATGCTGCCTTCCCACAAGGCTGGGTGAGGTTAGAACAGGTAGACCCTAAAAATGCGCACCTCGCCTTATCCACGGATATCTATCTCCGGCGGTAAGGTCCCAACAAGTACGGAGCTAACGCAAAATTTACTCACAAGAAAGCCTTGTGTGACCGACTTCAAGCAGTTGCCCCTTTGGGCACTGGGGTCATGCTCTCAGGTCACTAAGACCAACTCTATTCTAATTTTCGTTTCAGGTACTTCTAGAAGAGCTCTTCGACAGTATGGACAACAGGAAGGCGAAAACCCACATCATACTTCTAACAACACTCAATATAATTGTATTCATTATCAATTCCCCTACCTAATTTCCCTTATCATTTATAGGTTTCATTCAATTTCCGTCCATTCTTAATCAGTCAATTAGCCTTAACGTATGTACACCCATTAGCACAGAAAGACGAAATTGTCAGACCAAACTTCAGAATAGTAAAAGGTAGTTATTATTTCAGTAGTAATAAAAAAGGTTAGGCATAGAAGATGCGATTCTAATACAAAATATGAATTAGTGAAATCAAAACAAAAAACGTTATGAGGAGTCTAAAAGCTTAAAATTTGATGGGAGACAAAGAACGGATACAGCTTGCAAACGATTTTGAACCGTTTCATTCAATGTTTCTAACCATTGGTTACGATAACCATACGGACCACAATCAAGTAGTCCATACATATCACCATGGCTAAGTCCAATTGTCAGTTAATTCATGGACTGATTCCACGTCTTGGTCCGGCCTTCCCTAACTTTCTCCCACCTCACTACTGCACCAAAACACTCCCCCTATTGATGTAGACAGTGATTTAGCAAACATAACATTCCCTAACCACCTCAACTGACAAAGATTTGCTACCTCATCAATCGATTTCTAATCCTTACCTAGCACCCCATTCATAAACCAGTCATTCATTTCCCCGTGGTCCCAGAATGCACGAGCAATGCTTCATAGACACTTATGACCGGATAACTGTGACCTACGAATACCTTCCAGTCTTAATGGCCATGTTTCGCATCCATGATATAGAATGGAGCGAAATCCTGCCCAATAGACTCGTCTTTGGTTGACTGATGTACATCTCACCTACGCCCGAACTGACGCAATTCGGGGAAAACAAGTCGAGCCTTCCATATCCATACCGAGATTTTATCAGACGACGGACCATCTGTTGTGATGAAACTTCTAAGATGAGTGAAGTGGTTGATACGTTTAGCTACTTATCTCCCTATCAATAATTCAGGAAATGACGTAAGACAATCCTGAAGTAAAATTTTACATTTGGAAGTGAAGAACCGCAGCCCAACCATGCTTTCATTGTTGCATAAGGTGGTCAGAAGACTCTGCATTTTGTCAGCACCATCACCAATAGAACTATATCATCTTCGTATTCTAAGCCAACAAGTGAATCTCCTGATACAATATTAAATCCCGAAATGTCAGGCGATGGAAGTGTTGTCCCCAAAGGCATATCTATGACAAAGTTAAATAAAAGTAGGGAAAGCGGACAACTCTGACGAACACCACTTGAAGTAACTAATTTCTATGACAGCTCTGAATCCACTAAGGAGCATGTTCAAGTTCTCATACATCTTGAGATGCTCTTCAATGACAGATACTGCCACAGAACCTCACAATCAATAGAGTCGAACTCTGTCTTAATGTCAAGGAATATAACCATGATTGAAAGTCGAAAAATGTGTCTACGTTCTATAGTCTCAAGAGAACTGACCCGCCTACTGTGTTGTAACTTTCATCTATATTGGAATTTATGAATAAATTTGAAGTCATTTCTCATTGAAGACTGTTGCCATTTGAAGAGCTATCAACATTGGGAAAGTTTTCAACAGCCATTCTGCCTTATTTTCAGATAAACAAGACCCCTTTCACTCAAAAAAGAGTTGTGAAATGATTTGTGAAGAAAAGCAACTAGTAGTAAAACGCATGAATGCATTGTAGATTGTTAGGGTGCCGTTTTCCCAATATAGCTCAGTGAAATTTACCTGAGGTCTAGAATTTCATTTAACCCTATTGTTCTACCACCGCCTTTAATTACTTAAAATAAATTTCGTACATTTACTGGATATAAGAAACAATAACGATAATATATATACTAACCGGATTCTCACTTTATTTCTGTCGTCCAGGTGACCAATACAGGTAAATAAACAATTGAAGACGTCACAAGTAAGCAGAGGAAACAAATCATGCACATTTAAAGTTAAAAATTTTGTTTTCGAGTTATGTTTGTCGAGTCAATATCTAGTTTCTAGGAATGCTCATGCACTTAAATAAAACAAATCCATAAGAAGATTTCGGAAGAAAACAGAATGAACAAATAAAATATCTGTCTATGTTTGATATTAATTAGACTGATGGTTAGTTAACCTGTAGTGGCTGGTACTATATCACATATGTTATTCTAACTTCTGTATAGACCAATTCATTTATTCTTCTTAATCCACATTTTGACATTGTCACTCAGTCGCTTATCAATCATGACTGTTTTTATATGATCGTATGTGTGTTAATCGTTCACCCTACCCATTATGTGTTTGGAACTTATTTTTGTCTGAGTACAAATATTGAATTTGCTTAATTTGGTTGGCGTTGTTTTGGCCTTCTGTGGGAGAGGACAAACCAGCTTCCAGATGAAGAGGAAATTAAGAAAAGACGTTGGAATTGGATAGGACATACATTAAGGAAATCGGCAAACTGCATCACGAGGCAAGCGCTAACTTGGAAACCTGATGGTAAACGGAAGACATTAAGGCCAAAGAAAATATTACGTCGGGAAATAGAAGCAGATATGAAAAGGGAAGGATTGCCCAGGACAGGGTTGGATGAAGAATGCGGGTGGGTGGCCTGTGCTCCTCCACGAAGGGTAACAGGCGTAAGTAAAAAATCAAAAAAAAAGAAAATTAGGCCATGCTTGATCAAAACGAATTGACTCAATCGCCTCCTCCTCTGCGCGTCACTTTGTTTCGTTTCGCTTCACTTCGCTTTCTTCGCTTCATTTCACTGATTGTGTTGTTCAGATCTAGGAGTCTATGAAATATGAAAAATTCATTACCGTATTTGGCTTATTTTATTCCATTATTATCTACCGCGGATTAAGTCGATAATTATATGCGATGGTTGGTGGCATGTTTATTTCGCCAACAATCAGCATACTATTTAACTGGAGTCAAATATAGGGCTACCACAAAACTAGAAGTGAGCTAACTAAAACTGAGTAGATGACGATGGGAAGTATATAAGTTTCAAATTAAATCTTGATAATCAAAAATAAAAATGAATTTAAATGATATAAAAATTGTTTAGGAGCATAATTACAAAAATGATCATAGTAATTTGCCATCGAATCCTAAATGAATAATATTGTCTACGGAAATGAAATGGTGTGTGCTGAATGGCAAATAGCGCTTTACTTAATAAACCTTAGATACAATTATGACTCACATTGATTTATAGTGAAGTACAGGGGAGTTAGGTATTTTAGTGACAAGATAGTTTGAATATGGTACACGTGCATTCAAATATTCATAAACAAAGTAGGTTAGTAGTCTTCGATAATTCTAAATGAGTACACAATCGTCAACTTGAGTAAGCCCATTATATATTTTTCAATCCACTCTCTTCACTTAAGATCTGAACACTTTAAGAGGACAAAATAAACTAACCATGAAATTCACATGAAAACTATGCATAATTTAATCAATTAATTTTTATTAAAAAAAACCGACAAAAACTAATTTGCACAGTAGTTATAATTTTTTTCCAATTTAGTAACATTTCAGAAATGAGTAATTTCTAAAAGCAGCATCAAGATTTGAAAGGGTTCATTGAGTCGAACTCGAATCAGTATGAAGTACTTGTGTTTTTGGTTTAATTGATCGAAAAAGCAAAAACGTCAAATTTTCTAGCTTAAAGTGAATGAAATCACCTGTTTCATGAGTGAAGGACCTACAGAAAATATGAGAAGTTAACACTAATACGTGAGATCATATAATTATACAGAAAAAAAAATTACTCCAATGTTACTCCTGTTTGATATAAATTTTAATTCCGTGTTCAAATCATTTCCTTATTGATGAATATCTATAATGTTCTAAGAATTATCATCGAATAGTGTGTCATACTGTCGTCCAAGTTTGTTTATAACTTAAAAAGAAGAACTATATTTCACCTCTGTCCAAAAAGTATTAAAAATCCCTGGAAACGTTTATAAAAATACATTACATAAATTTTGTTTAGCTAGTATACTGGTTGGAGATGGATTTGCTACTTTTATTTGTCGGTTCTTGAAAAGTTATTTACGATTACTTTGAAGCAGAAAGTATATCATGTAATTTAGCTATACAAATCGTTTGACATAAATTACGACATAACACAGGATGTGATGATTTTTTTTGTCTGTTAGTATATCAAACGGTAAAAGCAACAGTCTTTTATTTTATACAATTTTATTTTGTTATTGATAGTTTCTATGGAAAATCTAAAGTTTATTGAGTATCTTTAAAAAAAAACAATAGTGTATTAAAGACCGCGTTATTTGACAAATTACAGAACTGTACATCTGGTTTTATTAGATTCACTGGAATTAATTTGTGATATTTTAAAGAGAAAATCGCTTAATCGTAGTGTCATCCAATTTTTAAATACAGATTTAAACTAAAAGGTCTGATCAACCAGAAATCTTTGTATGAACGTTAGCATAAAGTAGTTATTGTTCAACACTGGACGTATTCTTATACAGTTAAGATCATGAGTCAATTGAAGTGGAAGTATCTGTACCCTACGCGTGATCAGATTCAAACCAGGATAAACACAAAATAATGTCACACTTATTTCTTGTTCAATTGACATGAATTATTCGATAAAAATAATTATTTTTTATTGTTCTAA
>NC_031495.1:44087120-44125160 GCF_000237925.1 Schistosoma mansoni | reverse complement strand
GGTTTTCCATGGTGGTCTAGCTTCAATTGACTCATGATCTTAACTATATAAAATTACTAAAATCTCCACAAAACCCCCTTGTGATACTGGACGTATTCATTTGGTCAGATATTGGGTATCTAGTGCGTTTACATTTCTAAATATAGTACAAATTTATAGATAGTGATCAATTGATCAGAATTATTATATCATGAGAAAAGCTAAAAAAGTAATATGGAAACGCATATGCACTTTTTAGTGTTCTTAGATAAAGACAATGACTACTAACAGGATGTTATCAACAAAATTTGTTGTTATACAATTCAATCTTACAACGTTATGGGCTAGTTTACATACAAATTGTACCATATAACTGAATTATTATGTAACTGAAAGGTTGTCTATTAATAAATCCAGATTATAAAAAAGTAGTCTTCATCAAATTTATTAAACAACTGTGACATTAAGGAAAGTTTTAAATGAGTACCTCTTGATACAGTGATACAAAAAAGTGATCTGGAGTATATGGATTACAAATCAACAGTTGTAATTAACTTGATTGTTAACAGTGTAAATTTATTTAAACTACTAAGTTAAAATATATTCAACAAAATGATTTACCCACAAAAATTCTTGCCAACTACACATTGCCAAGTAGTTTTATATTTTCTATCAAAATTTCTCTTAATAAAATGAGCAATACTACTCAAATCAGAATCCATATTAATTGCTTCTGATGCTGCTTGTGCAGCATATTCTTCTACATCTGTAGGCATTGAACTATTTATTATAGCCACTTCATATTCTTTCATTATATTAATAAAAAAATTGTTGATTTCTTAAATTATAATAATGAAAAATTATAATTTTCAAGGTGTGTGTGTATATATAAAAATGATTTGTTTAAATAATTTATAAACAAAACAAAAAAACTTGTAAAATGTTATGATTGGAACAATGTTGTTTTTTGTTTTCTTTGTTTGTTCTTTTTTTGTTTTTTTTTGCGGTTAAATTGAAACCACACATTTTTCACAATCATAGTTTATTATGTTAATTTATATAGAATAAGAAAAATGATTTTTCAAGATGGTTCTTATTTTTTTTATGAATAAAATCTGTCTGTCATATGATCTGATTTTACAAATGGATCTATATTATTCATTATGAAAATCAAATTAATTTTAGAAAATAGTAACTATGATATGAATGATTATTTTTTTCAAAAATATGTAAAAATAAAATTATTTTTCTTATTTTTATAATAATGTTAACAAAGTTGGAGAACTTTAGAATAAGCAAATATGGATTGTGGCTAGCAGTGAAATCCAAGTCATGCGTTTCGGACTATTTAAGACTCGTCAGCTGGATGTACCTCCATCTCAGAGTTGAAGTTCACTCACGAACTCAAACCCAGTACCGTTACAACAGTTTCTAATAACACATACAATGAAGCATAACGTACTTGATAAAAAACTTTGTTGAAAATGAGACTCTCATGAATATAGAACATTATTGCGCAAATATATAACTAATGAAGCAATCCAGGATTTAATGTCTCTAGATTAATTGGAACTAAAATAAATGGTTCACAGTTTTAATTATTAAAATCCTTAGTGTTACCAATAGTCATTGTTTAATTAATTAGGATAAGTTACTTTATAAATATCCAAATGATGTTAAATAGATTAAAAATGAAAACTCTATAAATAAACTATCAAGTTCAGAGAAATCTCAATCTTGTGATATAAATATTTATATATCATTTCATAATTTCTTCATGTCATTTTCTCTTGTAAATCTGAATGAACAAACTTATATTTTTATAAACAAAAATGGATAGTGGCTAGCAATGGAATCCAGGACGCGCGTTTCGTCCTATTTGGAACTCGACAGCTGGATGTACCAGCATCTCACAGTTGAAGTTCACTCACGTACTCGAACCCAGTTCCGTTGGCTCCAAACGCCATTGCGTTATCCACTTAACTACTGAGTCCTGATAGCCACCTGCTTGTGCAATGGGGTGAGGTTTAAATTCACTTGGTGTTGTTTACTTGTATCTTTCGATTGTTACTTAGGACTGCAATCGGTCAGTCTCTTGTTGACATATGTGCATCCTATGCGGACTGCCTCGATATTGCCTGAAGTCACAAGCTTTATAAGCAAAGATGGATAATGACTAGCAATGGAATCTAGGATGCGCGTTTCATCCTATTTGAGACTCGTCAGCTGGATATACCTCCATCTCAGATTTGAAGTTCACTCCCGGACTAGTACCCAGTACCGTTTGCTTCAAACACCATCGCGTTATTCACTTGACCACTGAGTCCTGATAGCTACCTGTTTCTGTAATGAGAAGATACAAGTGAAAAATACGAAGTGAATTTGGGGTAATATTAATTTATAAGTTAATAATTTGAATTGTTTATCGTTATTTTAGGATTTAGTAAAACGAGATTCAATTAAAAGATCATTCGGACTATAGTCAATGTACAAGAAGTGAATTCATTTCAGTATATTGACTGATTCTATCAAATACGTAATTGTTTCTTTTTACAAATAAAATGTATTATATATGTGATTTTATATAGACATGTATACAACTATTTACTTTGTTCGTAATTATCTTTTATATTTATGTTCCACATTCATACAAATTCAATTTATACATGAACGGAATTAGGGAGAGAGAAAACTCATCGAACTGAAGTATGACTAAGAAATTCATTCTGTGTGTAGCAGCTAGTTGTGGAATCCTACTTATTGACTTTAGATGTATGTTAAAAAAGTCTACAGAATAACCATTATTCAGTGAAACATTTCAATTACTTTTCATTTCATTGTCAAATGAATCAACAGGACATATTCTGAATTTCTCAGAAAATACCATTTGAATAAACTTCCGCACTAAATGAAATCGGTCAAAAACCATTGAAGAGCAAATATTGACCAGTCCAAGAAACTTAGTCTGCTTTGTTTGAGATATTCGCAGGTGAACAGTAAATCCGGATAAGCTCAATTAAAACGTCTTTGTAGCTCATTAATAGGATCTTTGTTACCATATTTGATGGTGTTATCATCAACATATTTCAAGTGTGAAGACATTCGAATGAAAGTTCCTATAACATTGTATTATCTTCTATAGTTTGTATCGAGTGACGTTATGTCAAGATGTCACTACATACCGAATAGTTACATAAAATGGAAGGGGAAGCACTGTGTACTGAAATCAGTTCATGTAATTTAAATCTTCTACATTATGTTTATACATTTAACATTTATAACATAATATTTTGAAGACATTTATTGTTGGAAATATAGTTTTTGAGCAAATCCTCTAATAAACGTTAGATGAACACAAATCAATGCCACTTTTTAAAATTAAATCATGTCACCTACTTAAATGTTAGTACAGTGATTAAATTTATATATTGTGATTCGGGGCTATTGCCAGAACATAAGTTTAGGCTAATGGTAATTTGCAATGAAGACCTACTTGTAATTTTTAGAAAATCATTGATCTCGTGAGATTCGAACAAGGGTATGGTCAATTCTTTTACTCCTTGGCTATTCTGATAGCTACTGGCCTAACACATGAGTAAAGTAATCACACCTAGTGGTCGATGGGTAGTAAACACTGATATTTTCTAGTCATAGACAGACAGTTCTTGTGTTGTTTTCAATTTAAAATATGAAAAATAATCTGGTAATGTTGAAAAGTTTAGAAATGTTTAACGGTCAAATATACATCACTGGACATTAGATACATGTACATTTCATTTGAATAAAGTGATTTAAAGTACTAATCGTAAATATGCTAGCATATTGTAGTTTCTTTTTTTATATGTGATTTCAACGAAATTTATTCGTGGTTATAGTTTCTAAAATCTGCCACTCATAATCACTATGTGAACAAGCAGAGATGAACTGACTTGCATAAACAAATCGAATGATTTAGTCGACTCCAAATAACCGGTTGAATAGAAACCTACAAAACTTTATTGCTTTTATCAGCTCTAAGTGAAGATAAATTTTTGAATCCTCGTTGACATTCAATCACAAATCATATGAATCTAAGATCATCGTGTATAAAGAATATAAAATATGAATAAATACTGTTATATTGAATCATGATTAATTGTTTTTATACCTTACTGAACATCTTTTTTATCGAAAGATAACTCTAAAAATAATTTTCCAATTTGTTTAAAGGAATTCACTTGACCTAAAATTACTTTTTTAAAACTTGAACATTTCTCACTCTGAAGATATAGAATAGATGAGAAATATTGATCTACATATATTTTCTTAGTTGGTCTGTTTTTGGTTTGCTATCTACAATGACCTGACGACATTATACCAATGAGATGATTATATATATATATATACGTGAGCTCTATTAATAAACATTACTTACACTGTTCACCAAGTCCTAATGTCCAGTGTCAAACTATCAGAGATATCTGTTGTTAGATGTTATATGCGCGATGAAATGAAGAGAGATGCAATGAAGATATTACAAAAAGCAATGAATCGTTTTACAGAGGAACGAGAGGTTGCATCTTTCATTAAATCTTACTTTGACTCTCATCACCATACACATTGGCATTGTATTGTTGGAAAACATTTTGATTGGTAAGTTATTGAATTATTTTTATAGGTTTAATCAATATATTTTTTTTTCCGCTTAGTTCCGTGGCATTTGAAGCATCGCATTGTATTTTGTTGCGTGTAGAAGATTTTTTAGTTTTATTATTTAAATATGGTTAATTTGAACTAAAAGATTACCTATTAATTGTATATTCGACTCATATTTTTTGTTGTAATATACTACTTATAAATTCATTCCATTCTATACTTTTCATCTCCTAAGGTGTAAAAGAAGTACGGACTATTGTCATGTATCGTATTACTACCATGTTTTTCTTTTTTGTACAGAATGGATGGGATTTCCAGTGTGTATCAACCAGTAATAAATTTGTCATTGATTGTTTTTGAAGCACCTTTTGCAATATGTTAAACAATCTTATACTAATTTATTTTATATTATCTTATGATGCTTTCTGTTTTCGTTGTGAATTAACTTCTTCATGACGAACCCTTACTAAGAATCACTTTTCAAGCTTTGAAACGCTTACAAGAACTATATATGTTATTAGTATGAGGAGAGGATTAGAAGAAATACAATTTGCTGAACTACTTTACGTAGTCCTAATCAACGCTGAATAACTTTGAAAAACATTTGATGAGTTAGATAAAACAATTTTATCTGAAGTCAATTACTTCACACGCCTCTCATATCATCATTCTGCATGTGAATACTCAGTATTAAGATATACATTGATAGAAGTTAATTAAACTTATGGGAAAATATCATACTCCCCATTTATATTTTGATGATTTATTACAAAGCTATACTTTGTTATGGCCTTGTCTCTTGTATTAAGTAATGAATATTAAATAGGAGAGCCTTGATAATAAATCTACATGTATATGTACAATTGTGTCTTTTTATTCTTCCTACCATATATCGCCTTTACAAATGGTGAGTAGTAGTTTAAAAATGTTTACTGGGAATCAATTTTGTACTTACGAACAACATATCTTATGTAACGATAAGTTCAGTTTCAAAGTTTCACAGCTAAATAGAGATTGGTAAATTTCATACATATCAATATTATATCTTCTCACTTTCCCTCAAATGTATCAAAGTGATAGAGTGAGTGGTAATTGATTTCATTTTTAAACTTATTTCAACATACAGGGATGTATAATCCAAAGCTCGTGAATGAATTAATTTCATAAAATTTTGGCAATTAATTTATATAAAAGTTAACACTTTGATTTCTAGAATGGAATAGAAGTAAGTCAGTATACATGTTAGAAATCTTTAATATTAAATGGCTATTTGATTAACTTTTTATTAAACCCCACAATACAAGTGAACATTTGTAAATGATGTTAAACGATGTGTTCATTGTCGTTCCTGATAAATAGCCTATGACGACAATAATGTTTAGCTGATTATTGATGAACAACTTCAATTTTGTGACATCTAGTAGTTCCTTAATTGTACAATTAACAGAGAATCGTTTCCAGTGAACTTGATCGATAATTTATTACCATTAAAATATGGATGTCTCCCCCGAAGTTGTACATTTTCTCAATCCTTCTTGATTTATCATTGTAGAAGAAAAAGGCATCAAAATAAATGGCTTAAATTGTCTGTAGTACGTCGCAAACTAAGGTATTTAGACATTTAAATCATTACCAATATCATAGGTCTCATTGTGTAAAGTGTCATACATATAAAATAGTAAGAGAACGATGAAATCGTATCAAACATAGTACAAAGTGAGACTACGAATATTTGAATATGATCAGGTTTATTACCTTGTAAGCATATAAATTTACTAATTACATCTTCAGTTCAATGAATTCAATAACTAAACAAGTTGAAACACCTAGAGAAATCAAGATTTTAAGTAAATTTTAACATACTTATTAAAATAAAGTAGGGTTATAAATTAATTTAAAAATTTCAGTACCAATCCAAATAATCCTGATGAGAGTAAATACAATGTCATAAGTAAATATATTATTAATGTAATGAATAGAGATATAAATGAAGTGCATTTAAGTGAAATCAAGTTTATGAACTGCAAGAGAATGATGTGATAATGCAACCAAATTATTAAATCTGTTGAGAAGCTGACTTAAAACAATAAGAGTTAAATTCAAGTACGCGGATGCTGAAAAACTTGTTCTTTTTAAAACATGAACCCGATCTTAAGATTTCGACAGATATAGCTTCAGCTAGTTTGAGGAAAATTCCCAAAAGATTTTAGTATACCTATTCAATGTCTTAGTACAATGAGATGTCCTTAAAAATTGACCGAATAAAAGCCTTCATTTATCTTAAGAGAAAACTTACAAGAGAATACCTAAGAAGGAAAGGTAGTTTCTTTTTTCTACTTATGCAACTGCCCAGGTACCGTTTTTTTTACATTCCATAGTTAGATGTTTGTCTGTGTTAAAAGCTTTATTAAATGAATGCGATTTTCAGGATTGTTAGACAAGATAAAATTTATGACAGTAAAAGTTAAAAAATAAATCATCCTATTAGTTGGTTGTTTAAGTTATCTATCGAGGGAAAATATCTGCCTACGTAGAATTCTCTTCTGTCTTCTCAGTTGTTACAAAAGAGACAACTGCAACTCGGAGGATGAAACAATTCATAGATTAGTATGGCAGTTTTTTTAAGGTCCATAGTTGTTCATCCATTTTCAACAAAATGAATTATATCTACTGGAATAAAAATAACATGGTTGCTAACCAAAATAAATGTTTTTGTTGAAGCTTCTTCTTCTAGTTCGTAGTTGCTCGATAAAATTGATGGATATATAAAGAACCATACAATTATATCTGAATAGAAGATTTTAGTACAAAATGGTTACTTCCTATCTTTAAGGACAATTTAGAATAATAATTGATATCTCTTTCATAGATCTAAGAGTTGAATTTTCGGTAAGTTTTTGACCACTTTTCTACCACAAAATTGATTCTAGAATAAGATATACATCACAAATACACAAGTCCATTAAGTTAAGAGATGTCGAATCTATTAGAAGAAAGTACTGTGTAATCAATGTTTGTTTATATTGGGTTGTTTGTGGAGATTTTTAGTAATATTTTTCATATATGGTTGAAATCATGAGTCAATTGAAGCTAGACCACCATGGAAAACCTGAAAGCACTGGACGGCCGTTTCGTCGTATTGTGGGACTCCTCAGCAGTGCACATCCACGATCCCGCCGTCCAGTGCTTCCAGGTTTTCTATGGTGGTCTAGATTCAATTGACCCATGATTTCAACTATGTATAAAAAATTTGTTTATATTGTTAGAAATAAATAAAATATTACTAATTATTTTATATTTTTTCCTCAAACTAATATCATAATAAGAATAAATCACTTACCAGTCTATTTCTCTATTGTCTGGATAAAAATACGCCTGTTGTGAGGGTTCCCTTTTAGTCATACTGTAGTGAACAAGAACACGAGTAGGGACAATCGAATGTATTTGAGCACAAATTACAAACTATTATACTAAAATCTGATAACCATACAGTGAATAGTTAATTTGCAAATTATTAATTAATTGACTCTATTTTGACCATCCCTTCTGTAAATATCAGTTCCTTGTCTCCAATTATTATTGTCCATGCATTTTAACACTAACTGCTCTTCGTTCACGTCCTTTCCTTATCGATCTTCTACTGAAATACATTCTATGCCTGCCCATCACCATATACTACTTATGTGGATATAAGTAACCTCTACCATAATACTACTATTTATAAGATAATATTTCTGAGTTCAAAATAATATAGAAATTAAAATATAGCTGATTGCCCCTATGGCAGGCTTTAAATACATGTAAAATAATTTTTCTGTACAAATGACCATCAAGAAAGTGACAAATAAAATAAAGTGTCCACATTTTATGACATTTTTGTAGTGTTTTGTTCCCTAAACTAAATTATAAAGCTTTTATTGTTACTCTCAACAACATGGTCAGCACTTACCACATTTGAAAAATATTTATGATGTTATCTTGAACAACACCAAAAGTCTTTTGATTAAAACATTAGGTTCATAGAACACAACATTGTATAAAATATCCACCTATGCTTCAAGTCTGCTTATTTAATAACCCATTGCGTTTAATTTAGATCATAATCAGTCAGTCACAATATAGACCTTCCTACGTACGTACATCATTTCGAGTTGCCATACCACATTAGCACAGAGATACAGTTGTCGATCCAAATCCCATAATGGAAGAAGTAGTAAGAGTATCAGCAGTAATCTGAAAGATTATGGTTTGAAGATGTTATACAAGGAGTATAATCCAGTGAAATAAATTTAGAAAGAGAAAAAAGACAAGGACATGAAGAATTCAGAAGATCAGAATTTGGGATGACACAAAGAGTAGGTGCACCTTCTCCACTGCAAACGATTTTGAGCCATGTCATTCAAGGTCTCTAACCATCGGTTGTTGTCATCTCGCAGATACCAACCAAGTAGTCTAAACCTACCAACATGGCTCAGTCCACCTGTCAGTGACCTCATGGATTTGTGCCACGTTTTAGTCTGACTGCTCCTAACTTTCTTCCAACCTACTCTTACACCATAAAACATTGCACGTCAAGGTATTCGGTAGTTGGGCATACGTAGCACGTGTCCCATCTATCTCAACTGATGAAGTTTCACTACTTCATCAATCAATTTGCCATCCTTATCTAGTACCTGTTTCCTAACAACTGCATTACTTACTCGGTGATCCCAGGATATACGAGCAATGCTTCGAAGACACCTATGGTCGAATACGAATACGTCTACGAATATCCTCTACTGTTACCGGCCATGTTTCACTGCCATAAAGTAGGACGGAACGAACTGCTGCACAGTAAACCCGTCCTTTGGTTGCTAGACGGATATCTCGTCAATATATTTCATAAAAGGGAAGTAGAAAGACATACAATAAACTTGAGGTTTACACTCATTTTCAGTGCCGAATTATACAACAGCAAAACTTAAAATGGTTAGGAAGTGGTGGAAAATTTCTACCCAACAACAAACATCCTATTAAAACAAGATGTTTGGGATAGGTAAGGATCTCTCTCTAAATAAGTGAGATACATAAATTACGACTGTTAGTTATTGATGTACGAAATAGTATTCGTTAGAAAAATTTAGTATAAATAACTGTTAATGATTTGATACACTTATGCCTATTGCATGAAGAATAAATTTGTACTTCATCAGTAATGTGTGACTTATATGAGGTTGTAAAACGTCGAAGATTTACTTTCTAAACCACAGATGATAACAGTTCCATGGGTTTTAGAAGTTGAGATATAGTCAGTTATAAATAATTTATAGTGCTTGAACATAGATATCCCAGTCGTATATGGAGAACAGCTAATGGGCTAATTCCAAGTGAGGACCAGTTTCATACAAGGCTGTTTACCATCCCACTTTATCTTTTTTCTGGTGGTAGACTGGATTATGAAGTCTTCCTCATCTGAGGTAAAGTACGGAACAGAATGGACAGGTTAGATGCAACTGGACGTTTTGGACTTCCCAGATAACTTAGCTCTACTATCCCGTAGATACAAACAAATGCAGATGAAGACAACCAGTGTAGCAGTAGACTATGTAGCAGTAGGTCTCATTATGCACAAGCGAAGAACAAAGATCCTCAAATACAACACGGAGAACACCAACCCAATCACACTTGATGGAGAAGCTCGGGATGGTCTGGAAACTTTCACATACCTGGTCAGTATCATTGATGAACAAGGAGGATTAGATTCGGACATAAAGGCGTGGAGTGGCAAAGCAAGGACAGCATTCCTACAGTTCAATAACACATGGAACTCAAAACACCTGTCAACCAACATCAAATTCACAATCTTCAGTACGAACGTCAAGACAATTCTACTGTATGGAACTGAAAATTCGGGAACTACCACAACCATTATCAAAAATGTGCAAGTATTCATAAAGAATTGTCTACTCAATTACCCAGCAACAGCCTACTGTGGGAGAAGACAAACTAGGTTCCAGATGAGGAGGAAATTAGGGAAAGACGGTGGAAGTGGATAAGACACACATTCGGTAAATCATCAACTGCATCGCGAGTCAAACGCTAACTGAGGATCATGAAGGGAACGGAAAAAAGAAAGACCAAGTAACACAATGCGATTTTTTTTTCATTTAGAATTACATTTCGGTTATGATATCTTACAATGTAATGAATTAAAACTTACACTCAATTGAAGAGTTGGTGGAAGAAAATTTCAGCTAACTTTTATATATTGAAGGGAATATTGTTTGAGAACTGTTGTAGTAATATGAGAACAGTAGACGAATATAAATAACTGAATAATATAAGTTGTTATGTAGTAGCATAGCTTCGTTAATCAATTGCCTTTATAACCGTTATAATATAAATCCCGACGGTGATTGAAATCAGAAGGCAAAAAGAAGAGGCAACTATAGTTTATCGGCGGATAGTACAGATTACAAAGCTGTAATCACAACAAGCAAATCCGAAGCGGAGAGGTAAATGTGTGTAAGTGAGCAAATACATAGCAAATTTATAGTAAAATTGCATAACGGCACAGCAAGGCAAAACAAAGTCTAATAGGATTCGCGTATATATATATAGACATAGATATAGATAGATAGATAGATCATGAACCTATCAATGTTAGAACATCGTTGCAAACTTGGAGGCACTGAACGGTTGTCCCGTCATAGTACAGGACTTCTCGGCAGTGTATATCTATGACCTTGAGTGTGAAACTCGAATACAAGACCCCGATCTTACGCGAATGCTTAACCTCCAGACCATCAATAAAATAACTCAACAATCTCCACACTACTATGCTGGTGTAGTGAAATAGTTGTATTAGAAATTTTAAAAAACTTGTGGACATAGAAATTACCATCCAACTATAATAGACCAAACGTACAATTAGAAAAAGTATGTTCAAAATCTTAGATTATTTTTGTCATTACAATAACCAGTAAATTTGGTTAAAAGTTGTAGTGTCAATTGCTATGTCAAGTCCACATAGCTTATTTGGCTTCCGGACAAGTCAATTCATTCATTCTACCTTAGTCACATTTCGACCACGTTAATTATTCTCTTGTCAATATGACTGTTTTTTAATGTAGGTGTATGTGTGTGCATTTCTTATCCCATTCATCACATGTCTGCAGTTTACTTTTGTTATGACAATAAATATTGAATAACTCTTGGTTAAATCAAGTTAACTGACATGCCTTTTCCGATCCGTTTTTCTTTGCTCTCCATACACTTCCACACTTGCTTCCCTGTATGCTTGCAAAATTTTACTAATCATTAACGATATCCTATCTCTACAAATGGCATTCTAGCTTTTGAATAATCTTGAGCAAATTCATAATACTACTAGGAGATTCGACCTACGTAAATACTCAATTAACGAGATATTATTTATCATAGTTAGATATAGAATAAATAGCCACTATAAAGTACACTCAATAACTACAAAATAGTCCATTCTGTTTAACATGTTTTTTTCTTTCTATGTGCGGATTGGATAACCATAATGATGATTTCATTTTTACTAAAAACTATAAATACCTGACAGTTTTGTACCATAATTGACACTGTTTGGAATAACATTCCTTCCACTTCTCTTCTGTCTTCTCATATTGAGACTTGGCAAAGGTTCTAGCGTTTGAGTGCTTAAGTTATATGCGACCTACTAAGAATATAAGCTAGAGATATGACACAAATTAATTATCTGTTCTAATGTTTACAGAGTTATTCAATTTAATTATTTTCTCCATATGACAAATAAACGAAGTTTTTCAACAGTCATATTAGGTATTATGTAAACTATCTATTTTAAAAAGTTTTTCAGCTTATAATTCGAACAAAATTTTCAGATTTTATAGTCATTATGTTAGATTAATTGATTCATTTATTTCCTGAATAAATACATTAGCATTGTACTTTTTCATATATAAGAATCTAAATAACTTTGAGTAACCATGATGACTTACTTACGCTTGTTACTCCCAATGGAGCATAGACCGCAAACCATGATGAGGGAATTATTAAAATGAACTATGTTTATTGAACCAAATATTTCAAATTGATTTGATTGAAAAAGAATATACACATCGAAGCATATGATAAGAATGATCGGTTTAACAAAGAATTATGTTTTCGGTGAATTCATTTTCAAACCGGTACAATTGCAAATACATACTTGTTTCTTTTTTCAAAATGATAATCATTATAATGATAGTGATAATAAAATTCTGTAAACATGGTAACAGTAAAGTAAAATAAATAGGCATTCAAACGTTACTTTTTATTAGGGAAGCTAATAATATTGTTCTTGTTGAGAGATGGATATTCATAACGAAAATAAGTAAAGAATTTATAATCGGAAAGAGAAGGTTCAATGTGATGAGACAAAATATTGAAATTGAAATGTTCTATAATCAGGAAGATCATAGAAATGGAAACGTAACAGTTTAGTGTAAAAGGTTTATAAAAAAGAACTTAGAAGTGAAGCAGATGGCTGTGAAAGGACAAAAAGAAAAAAGGAGAAGAATTGCGATATACTAAGACCTTGGTGGAAGAAGAGGTTTCAAATCAGTGTTCATACAAAGTTTACTTTTCTGTGGAGATTATTTGCACTTCAAATGGTTTAGGTTTAATGTTCTTGTCAATAAAAACTGGTGGAAACTCGTTTTTGACAAATACTTTCTCAAGGAGGCCAAATGCGTTATCTATGATCTCAAGACTGAAAATTCCTAGTATTCGTGTAACGAAGGATATAATTAAGTTCAGCTTCGGACTAATGAAGACCCAGCTGTGTAAGCTTGATAACTGGCTACACCACAAGAGTAGGTAGATCTTCTAAGAGATCCATAATGTCTTCCTGCCATTTCGACACCAAGAAGGTGAATAATGTGTTTGTTTTCGACTTCAATTTTGAAATTTATCACCGTGTAGCAGTTATTAACTGTCTTAAGAAGATGATTCAGATCATATTTATTGTCACAAATGATAAATATAAATTCCACGTACTTTTTTATACAAATGGGAGTTATCAATAGTCTTCTTAAGTTGGTTGTTTTCAAGCCTGGATAAGAAGCAACTCACCAGTTGAAAACCTCTGAAAGTAGGAAAATAATTAGTTGAGGCCCAAAAATCTTAACACTTTAAAGTGATATTCGCTTTCAAGAAAATCGTCAAACTTGTCAAGTTTTATAATCAATAAGATTGAATAACATAAATATCTCCTATTAAAATTATGAAACAAAAACTTTTGAAAATGCTATCAAGTCCCATTAATGATTTATATACATAAGTAAATAATCCGTACCAATGTTTTCCTTGTCCAAGAAAAATTTGAAGTCTCTATCATTCTTTATAAATCAAGTCATAATTACATGTAGATACATCAGAAAATCGTATATACGTAGAAAAAAATGTATTTTTAATCCACATTCAAAAAGATTAGATGTATTTACTTATAATGATTATCTGTTAATTTGAAAGGTAATAAACAAATGAATTCAACTAGTAAAGTTGTAGTGTGTGTTACTTATATGGACATAAGTAGTATATAACGATAGTCAGAAATAGAATGTCTAGCAACAGAAGGTTGAGGAGGAAAGAACGGGAACAGAAAGCAATTGGCATGAAAATGCAGGAACAATGAAGTCTGAGATGATTGGTTGACATGTGCAAAAGGAACAGTCAAGTTTGAGACAACTGATTAACATTTTGCAAATGACTTATTTACTGTATGGTTCTCAGATTTAACTAAGATATTCTGTTATGTTGTGTCCGATTATAATCGTTCATAGCTGTGTTCTCGTTTACTGCGAAATGAATAGCTAGAAAGTCTTGAATAGTAAACACTTCTTACAAAACTTTATTCTCAGTGTACTTCATAATTAACCCCACCTGCATCTCTTTCAGAGTTACTGCTGGTCCCAAGCCCAGGTAAGTAAGTAAGTACTTAATAACTAGAAATCTTTAAATGTAACAGACTTTGCTTCTCAACATCAGTGAATATTTATCACTAACTTAAATTACATGAACAGTCAAGAAAGGAAAAGATGACTACGTATAAAACTTAGCTGATAACATTATAAAATCCATCAAGTGTTATACACTTGCCTACTTAATAAAAATAAGAAAAGTGTAAGTTGTGTATGAAAAGGAACAATAGCGACTGAAAAGGATTGCCCAGGACAGAGTTAGATGGAGAATGTCATAAGTTGTCAGCTGAATACCCTGTTAGTGTATAATTGATAAAACCGCCAATTAGAGAGCAGTGATTTATCGATCGGACCAATGACGCATAAGACCCGTGCGAGCAGTCCAGAGTACTTATCGGTCTTGCTTTTTGCCTAGACCACCCAGTTAAGTTCAGAACACCAATCTCAGCCTCTGCGGTATGAATCAATTACTTCAAACATATTGGGTTTATATACCCACCAGACAGACCACATCGTACCATAAAATAGGGAACAACATTTGTACAAGATTTAGCCAAATGTGAGAGATGATAATTAATATACTGGAGGTAACCCAAGAATGGTAAATCGTATAATGATAGTTCATAGGTCAAAATAAGGCTTAGAATAAAAGGGATGCGAACATGAATAGTTTCGTAAGTCAACAATTATACAATAAAAATATCTGTCATATTGGTCCATAAATAGTTCTCAGAAGTTACCATTCATAATTGTCCTCGGAATATAACAGAGAATCCTGGTGTGCGGCATATGCGGCGAGACTATAATTCATGGATGAATCAATCAGATTTAGGATAACAAGTCTTGGATCTTGGCGCAAAATTCATTCACTTATTTGTCTAAATAGAATTTTTGGCATTTTATCTGATGTCAGTTAGTGATGAAAATCATAAATCTAAATCCTAACACTTACCATAATCTGTAAATCATAACTCTTATTCTTCACACTGCTTGATAACCCTCATTTATTCCTAGTAAGTAGGTGGACATTCTCAAGGTCACATAGGTGTCGCTCAAGGTCGTTCATAAATTATATTTTCATGATCTATGTTCCTCCATTAGGAGTAACAGGCGTAAGTAAGTAAGTAAATCATGTATTACAGAATAATTTCATTTCACAGTTGGTTTTTGGAATTAATAATAAACTAATACAGCTTTAATTCTATAGTGGTTTTATTCTTATTACACTGTCTAATACGTAACATTTCATTTTGTTGTGCTGTACTTCTGATGTGTGGGTGATAATGATTGATTGTTTGCTCAGTCAAACTTGCAGACAGTCTGACAGGCGTTCGATGAATTAAATATTCTCCTATCCTCATTATTATTATTATTGATTTTTGTTGTCGGTTTTTAGTGTGGAAAAATATTTGCGTTCTAGTAAGGCTAATTACATGTTCTTGATCTAATAGGTGTTGAAGTCCTATAGAATAGACACCAGGAGGGAATCTAGTGTAGATATTCGTTTATAGCAAATTAGTGTCCCATTGTGTACACGAAGAAATCCGACGGTTATGACAACTTCTATGAAAATAATTATAACACGAAATCATTATCAATCCACAACTCATTTTTTTACTTTATAAACCTTTGTTATGTAATATAAGAAAATAACTGCTTTTAGACTGACTAAAAGTGTTATAACTGATTCAGATAATGTATGACTTTTGTAGGAATATGTATAATTAATATGCATGACTTTCTTGATCTCAGTGACTCACCTTGAAATAGAATTTTAGATTTCTACATTCTAGTTACACGTTTGATTAGTTCAAATGTAACGATCAACTCGGTTATACCATGATTCATAAAATGCTATGTTTAATATTGCTCAAAAGAAACAAATTTATAGATTAATTTCCAATTTTCGATTGAAATTATTCAGTAACATTGAGTTACCCAATTTAGGATGAATTTACTAATAATATAATCCTCTTTTCTGTAATGGTTAATACTCTATATAAAAATGAAGGTTTCTACATCAGACAGACTATGAGTATAATCATGTAAGTGTAGAAGAGGATATCTATCTGGTATAGTCCGGCTGTTAAGAGCTCTATAGTCGCCACAAGGTCCAACCTCGAAAGAGTTTGTAGTGACGTCGAGTCGAGGACGGACTATGATCAGCACTACGATTCGATTACGCGCCCAGCAACGACTTGGTTCCTTTGATAACTTGCAAACCAAAAGGCTTTAATTAGTCCAGATAAAGTATATTTATTGGCGATCTCGTGGTATCGAAAGAATACCGAGACGTGCCAACGAGTTCAGGCAAAATGAGCAGAGCGTAAGAAAGTTCGAACCGAACAAGGCGGATAGCGGAACAAGAAGTGAGTCTGATACAGTTAAACAAGTACAGTAAAACAACCACTGGTACAATTGGTTACAATAATAATAATTGTTTCTATTGTTCCAATCGTGTTCTTATCGAGACAAGCCAGTCACTACGAGTTTTTTAGGTACCATATGGAGTGGTGATGCCCACAGACTGTCGGAGTGGCGTATGGTACCCAACCCTATCATCTTATTAAATTCGTACTTTTAGAGAGCGAGATATGAGGGGTCAAGGCGTCTTGGACGTACAAACACTGGTTGTCCCGGGAACTGATTAAGTAAATTGGTTTATTTCTCATTCCCGCGATGAGACTTGATTAATAAACATATGGACGTCTCGTTGGATATAATCCCTTTAATTATACTGCTATGATCGACGAGTTCAAGTCTACGCTTTCTGACATCTACGGGATTGCAGAAAATCAACACTGATTATGGGAATGAGGACATGAAAAGTTAGATTTACTACCGAAATATAATTGTAACTGTCTTTTACTTTATGTCTTGATCTTGGATTTATTCGAGGCTTGCAGTTTTACTTTGAGGTTAGGTATGTTTTTCTCGATTTAATAGGTGGTACTACACCAACCTTCTCCCCGAGGTCGACTAAGGACTGTGTTCCAGTCCTTTTGTCTGTAACATATGAAAAACGACTGTCTTGAGAGTTGTGACAGGCGACCGCAGTCGTCACTAATCGTCGACCTTGATGTTCCCCCTGCAGTGTGCTTGTGAAGTTACAAGGAGGAGTATACTTTTCGGCTTCTTTACTGTACGTTTTATGGTACCAACAAATGGTTTGTCGGGTGGTACTTGGACTACGACGTTTACAGCTTGTGGACCTTCGCCCACGCTTGCAGTGATAGGCATTCGAAAATTGGGGTGGGGCTATCTGTCTAGTGAGGACGTCGACTGTTTGTCGTAACTTGAAGACCTCGTCAGCTGAGTTTGTTTGCATTTATGATACCGAGTGAGTTTCGGTCCGTTCGCGAATTCTGTCGGATAAGTCCGTAGGCCTATTAAAATCGACATCTTTGTCTCCAATTGCTAGTATCTGTTGAATGTCTGAGCCACAATTGATATAATAGACGTTTATCTTCTATGCGATTCTCCAAAGCATCTGTCATGTATCGTTTTATTTGAGATGGTTTGCTGTCAACTTGCTCTACATTGGCTAAAAGTTGATCAATTTTCTGCTGGTCGGTGAGAAATGTGACACAAATGACCTCTCTTTTTAGGAAATTTTACGATGAGTCTGGATCCAGCTTAAAAATGACGTCAGGCACTTGTCCAACAACGTCATTCGGCAGTAACGAGTTCGTTTAACTAAATCTTGTGCACTAACTTGTGATTCTGTTTGCAGCAAAAAAGTTTTTTGAGCGTGCATACCAGAGTTCGGCCTTTCTATTGTTAAAGATAGGCAAAAGTACAAAGATGGTACCCATGGAAATAGACTTAGATGAAAAACTTGTGAGTTATCAAGTGACATGATACGAAAAGATAATGACAATAGCAATAATATGCTGAGGATTGAAATATACTATATGACGAAATAACCAATGAAAAAAAGGAATGTATGTGAGCCTAACTGAAAAAACTGTCACTTTGGGTTTAAATATGCGAATATACAGTAATAATTCCAAAAGGACTGTGTTATGAGCGAATTTACTATGACTATAAATGAATTGTTAATAATTGTAAAGGTAATTCCAAAGTGAAATTCTTTATGATATGATTGGAGAACATGCAGCAGATTTTGTAGAGAAATTCGTGCTCTAAATGAGGGCCACCAACTTTGTAGAGAAACGGGGCGTGTTAAAATGAGGCTCACCAACTTTTTAGAGGTAATTTCCTCTATATCTAACTCCAATAAATAGTATCCCGTTAACTGAGTATTTAACACAGACTAAACTTCCTTGTGTAATTATGGATTTACTCTAGTTTATCCAAAATCCTGAACACCACTTATAGAGTCAGTTTGTTGTTAAAGATTAGTAAAATCCGCAAGTGTACAGAAAGCAAGCACACAGGGAAACGAGTGTGTGTGTGTGTTATATATATATATATATATATATATATATATTTGTGTTGACCTACCTTTATGACGAGAACGCGATTGGTATAATGGAAACAATTATTGTTGCAACCAATCGTACCAGTGATTGTTTTACTGTACTTGTTTGTTTAACTGTACCAAACGCACTTTTCCTTCCATTGTTCATCTTGCTTGTACGAACGCTCTTACGCTCCGTTGTTCTGCCTGTACTCTTCGGCAGGTCTCGGAGGCTTTGATGATCCTTGGTCTATGAGATTCCCATCCTATAAGTGCATTTTGTGCTTTTCTGGACAGCATTATTGCCACTCCTTGTGTATGTGGTGCATTTTCCTCTTCATGACCGGAGTATAACAGAAGTTCCCCCTGAAGACAGTCGTTGTTGTCCAACCTGCGTCCAATATGTTTCACTGATTCCAAGCACCTCCAGGTTGTATTTTCTCATTTCTGCAACACTTTGGAAAACTCTTTCGTTCTCCCACATTGTCCGGACATTCCATGTTCCTATACAAATTGTCGCTGTTGTTGTTAGAAAGTGCATCGGCCTCATGACTTCCGAATGAACTCAGCTTTCATCATGGGACGTCATAATTATTCCTTCAACTTCCAGGGCAGAGTTTAAATGGTTTGAATTGTTTTTTCTGTCAGCGGTTTTTTAGCGAGTTGGTTTTCTACGGGATGGGGTTGCTAACCCCATGCCCAACCCTCCTCCTTTATCCGGGCTTGGGACCGGCAATAGCCCCCGGAGGATCTACAGGCGGAGTTAGGTGAATGAGCTTGCTACAAGATTAAAGCATAAAATAATACTTAAAATTCAGTCTATCCGAGCACGTTAACTTTCAAACGTCCAATGAGAAAATGCTTGTAAGCTTTATGTTAGGTCCAGCTTCCACGTTGGTCCGCTGTCAAAGCTCGGTCTACTGATACAGTCGCAGCTTCTGAACAAAGTAAAAACAGAATTTTAATAACGGTAAAAAAACTTATTCCCTAATTGCATATAACCAACCCAAATATATTCTTCCAGTAGTAATTACAACAAACGTTCCCAAATATCAAAACAAAATATTATGTAAACTAAAATAATCAATATGAAGATTGTAAAACAACAAGCTCAAAGATTGAGAAAAGTCAAATATATCTAGAACCCACTAAAAAATGTACCATCAAAAATACTAGTTCTAGTCGGTTGAATAGTTTAAGTTAATCCCACATTACTGCGTAGCCGTAAATAGATCAAAAACATTAATAGCTTTGTACATGTTCTGCATTTGATGCTGACCGCACTAGTTTTAATGGGCTCACCTAGCTGAAGGCGGTGGGTCATGAATCCTCACCAGATCACGAATAGATACGACTTGTTACACGTCTACAATCGCTAGCCAGCTTAGGTAAATCATTTCCCGATATGTCGATAGCATATCAAATATATCTTCTAACTGCTTCATTTCTGACTCCTGATTTTACTAAGTCGGCACATTTCTATTGTAAAGGTGCTACCGTTCAAGGCGTTGTCAAACTCCAAATACTTGTGTTATCATCAGCTGGTTCTAACAACTTTCGTACTCTTGAATCTAAATTAATTTTTTGCGGAAGTTGCATTAGATCTTTGTTAGAATATAGTTCCCATATTGCCAATGACATCTCCAAAATGAACAATCGAAAAGATTTTGCAGTAAAATAAATGTCAGATTTATAACTGTATATTTGAACGGTTGGACCTTCAGTCTGGCTGATCATGAACTGCTCAACTTTAAGCTACAGTCGCTTTCCTGGTAAACACACAATTTTTCTGCTTTTGTTCGACCCCCAACTACATTACTGGTGTTCATGGAATCTATAACTTTTACTAATAATAATGGCGTATTAAACAATAAGAGGTAACTTTGTTCTGATATCAAGAACTTGTTCAGACTAAAACTGTACATATTTTTTCTTGATTCTTCAAGCTAACGTCAAACTCGGCATTTTCAATGTGAACCCCGAGATAATTCTGCTTTACAGAACTGAAAATTGGAAAACTACTGCAATCACACCTTTTTTCATATGTGAACTTTCACACCATTCACATCTTACTCATAATTCCCTAATTAGCAGAATCAACGGCTGAATGTGAAAAAACATGCTCTTGGTCTAGATCTGATTGACAAATCTTCTATATTCTCTCACTGTTTCGATCTCTTACTGCACGTAAGTATATGGATACAACAAAACGTTGATCTGTATGGGGAAAAAACCAATGTTGATCTGAACACTGTTATTTGTGGTTGTTGAACTTCTGGCTAGGGCATTACGATCAAGATAGCAATTTTTGATCTACTATCGTTCACTAGCTCCTGCTCAATCATTTTCTTTAGTGACTCAACCGCTGTCTCAGCCACTAAAAACCTGAAGATTTTAAGAAATCTGAACGCACATAAGCCCTCATCCAGAGAGAGAATTCAAACCAGTACCTTAGAGTGATGTTCAATCAGTTAGTCTGAAAACCTATGGCAGGATTAGGTCAAACGGTTTCGTCAGATGCAGAAGTCAACTTTTCTTCAAAGACTTCAGTAGTAGTCCTCCGTTAAGACCAAGTTATTTAAATGGATTGAATTACCTAATATGTTATAAAACAAAGTTTTGAATGACACAGAATCCAAGTAACATTTTAATATCTTTCGGTCACGTGTTCAAGCTAATGATATAGAAATTTGTGGATTTCACCAAGTCACCAGTAATCACTAATAATACTTAATTTGTATGCCACCTTACAGCCGATATCAAATTGCTATAAATGCCACAGAATTCATGGCAATGAGTTACTCCTTTAGCTTGATGTGACAAAAGACGCACTGGTCAGGAGAACAGAGGGATCGATCATTCGTGATTCCAAGTTAGTTACCTTCATTTTGATATTGGCCTCAGACGATCAAAACACTTTAATCTCTTTCTTAAATACTATACCTCGAACATCACCGTGCAGAATGTTTCTAAGACAGCCAGCACACTGAAACACTTCTGCACTGAAGGACCAGATGATAAAGTGGAAGCTTAGATCTGTGTGGTATACCACATGTCAATGACCTATATATCTTGTCAGTTTTCATTTAACAAAAACACTGTAGGATCATGCATTTTCGGAATCATCTTCATGATCTGCTACGTAACTTCAATAAATGTAGGGATTTTTCAGTGCAACTGATTACGGAACAGGCTGCCGATATCCATCCGTAACTGTGACACTATCACCAAGTTCAAAAGACTCATGACATTACTTTTCAATTCTAAACAGCTTCATAGAGTGTTCTGCCAGTCAAAAATTTGTACCGATAGAAGACACCTGAAACTTTGGAAATCTACCAGCTTACTGGCACAACATTCCGTAAATCATGACGTAGTCCCGGATTATCGGGAGGTACCTCGATCTTAAATAACGCTTGACATAATAAACTCTCAATCTGTCTACCAGTAACTCCACAGGTAATGCTCGATAACATTATGGAATTATTGATTCCTAATATTCGACGAGATAAGTCGATATATCCGAAATTCTTCTCATTCCAGTATCATGGCTTCAGGAAGTGTCACGACTCTGCCACCTTCGGTCGGTAAATTGGTCACCATTCTCGGCCTACAAGGTAGGGTTGGTTTTCATAATGTCATTTATTCGTATGTGATTTGTTAATGAATTCAGGAAAGCAGGCGGGAAAACAGTCACTGATATCAGATTAGTCTGACACATCTATAAAAAAATCACCTTTCTTAGTTTTGAGTCATTTGTCCTGGAACTAACTAATTGCAGCCCTAACATGGGTAAACAGTGATGATAGTCTTGATATTACTACCTCAACAGAACTTTAAAAATTTGTTTGGCATAAGTGTATCTCTACAACACGTCTTGCTCATAGTAAATTCAAAAACTATCTCGAACAAGCTACAGCTTAGAATTTGAAACGACTGACGTTACATAAAAAGCACCCATGGGCTCCAGTTTTGAGAAGAAGCTATAGTCCATTACTTCTGGATGATTTTCACTCGGGAGTAGTTTCTCGATGTAGGACCAGCTCTAAACCATTGTTACTGTCCACAGCCTTTAGGAAAATGTCACCTTTTCTCTTAAAGGACTTCTGAGAAGTCTCTTCGACCAGCTCATCTTGAGGCAAATTCGGACATTTCACCACTCTTAACGAAGGAAAGGTGTATATACAGTTCGTTCTCCGGTTTCGCGTCTACACATCCTGATTTCGTGGCTCACCGTTGGATGCTCTCCGGAGTGTCCTTATCTTTTTGGAGTGAGGGGGAAATACTATGTTTCTGTACTCTACATGACAACAAATAAAACTGTTGAAGATTATGTGAAAAGTTCTTCCGTCGAACTGTCCGGAAATGCTCTTCAAAGTTACGAGTACAAGGTTTGCTCAGAAGATGTTTGTGTCGCAGATAGCGTAAAACTTAAGATTGTATGGTACCGACACTCCTAGATCTTTCTCAACTTGGGATACCTCGAGAAGAGAGTTGCCTAAGTTGTATTCGCAGTCTGCAATATGTCTCGGATGGACTACTTTACACTGTGAATTGTAAAAGATACGTCTGTCGTCGTCCGCTCAACTTGAAAATAGAGTCAGATCCTCCTGAAGGGAAGGTGTGAATGACAGCAGCGGGCTTCCTGCAGATGACTTCAATTAGACACCATACGGAGTCATAAAGATTGCTAAACTGTTGGTAGTGCACCTGATGTACTTTCAAGCAAGATCAGAGGTACGAAGCTACTCTTCATGAGACAGGGTCTAGAATCTCCATTCTTTTTGGCTGGTCTCACCACTTGTTGAGTTAATATGTTGTTGAGCTATAGGGTTGATGAGTTTCCATTCCTGAATATCTGAGTTTGCGTGGTCCAGGGCCATATTTTCCAGCACTTCTTACATAATGATATTTCTTCCGCTAAAAAGCTTCTCCCTTAGAAATATCACTGATGATATTGCGCTCAGAGTACAGTATATCAGGCAGTATTCATACATGCACACGGGATTTCAATAACTGACTAACCAGTTGATTTTCCTACAATATTTGGGATGTTCTACTTCTCAGACGGTGGCACCCAGTCCTTCTCAACTTTGCTGACGGAGACCCAGTCGCCTACAAAGTTTTTGCGGACCACCGTTGCGACCAGAGTTCTGTGCTGGGAGACCCAAGATTGATGAGGCAGTCCAGTACCATCGATATTGTGATGGTGCTGAGCTTCAGCATGTCCTCACTAGTTTTGATGCATGTTCCGTCGATATCAACGTTGTCCAGGTCCCTCTTTTTTACTTTACATCTTTGTTTGTTTATCCGTTTTAGGAGTACCTCGTTTTCAGGTTTGCTGACTTTTTCCGCAGATCTGACAAGTTAGTGACGATGTCGCTCAGCGAATCCTCAGTATTCATGTTGCATATGCAATATACTCACCTACGATCCGACCTAATAAGTCTGTTGTAAGCAGTTACTGTAAGGTCTGTGCATGCTTCGTGGAACCAACTTTTGTGATTGTCACATAACATGCCGGAGAAAACAGCTGAACGGCATCCGGGTCGCTTGTATGAGTTCTTCATGACTATGGTGATGTGAATTGTTAGATAGATCCTATCAAACGTCTACGGACGTAAAACAACAAACTGAAGACGGATAAAATGTACAAAACTGGGCGGCTCAAAAAGGCAGGATACACTAGAACTGGAAAACTGATTGATAAAGTGAGGCAAAAACAAAGTCAACTAGTAACTTGGGTAAGACTGAAAAAGAAAATTAACCTATCAAAAATTAGGCTCAAGAAAGGTTTCTTGAACCAAAGCTGATACTTTTCTTGAGTAAGGACGCAGCAAAAGGTTGGGAAATGCAAATGGCATGAAGACTGAGCCTCCCATTTGTAAAGCGTGCTTAGTTACCTTAGGATTAAAGTTAGTACCCTCGTATGACTTATTTGAAGGAAGATAAGACTCTCAATGCAGATTGAAGAAAGGTAAGGCCATCGGATTTCTGTCATCAATGCGGTAATCTGTAGTTTGCTACCTACCATCATTTGGACTGTCGAAGCGCGCTTTTCGAACGGGAAGTTTAGTCCTAACGTGATTTACATTTCTCAAACTTTTGCTGTGTTCTTACGCGACAAAAGTACCATTTCCGATCTAAAGAATCTATTCTGAGCTATACGTTCGGTAGATTACTTCTTTTTTGTGTTTCACTCAACCTAACAGTTAACTGTGGTTTTGCCTCAGCTCACTATCGGTTTTTTTTATAGTTTTCACGTAAAGACTAGCTTTAGCTTATCGTTAACTGTTTTTATACATTTTTGCCAGTTTTTGTTTACTGTGTGTTTTTTTAACGGTCCCAAATTTACTGCTTGTGTTTTTAAGACAGTCTAAATCACTAGCCATGAAAAATTCATGCAAAAGACCTGGTTGCCGTTTCTCTGTTACATCTGGCATGCAATGTGACAACTGCAAAGTTTGGTTCCACGAAGCATGTACAGATCTAACAGCAGCAGCCTATAGCAGACTCAGCAAGTCTGATCGTAGGTGGGTATGTGTTACCTGCAATATTGATACCGTAGTTATGTTGGGTACCATCATTACTTTACTAACAGGTCTGAGAGATAAGCTGTCTAAGAATTTGGTAAATGATAGTATCACGACGGGTAACAAAACTGGAACGCATAGGGCAAACAGGAAAAAGGATATTGACAGGTCGGTTATCGACGGTGCTGTTAACGGCACGAGTGGTAATGTGCTGAAACTCAGCACCATCTTAACATCGACTGTCATCGACTCCCTCAGTAAACTTGGGTCCCCCAGGGAACGGTCCTTGAATGAGACAGTGGTTCCCAAAAATCCTGTAGGTGGTTGGACTCACGTTAACAGGAGTAAAAAGGCCCAAGCGTCCCCGCTGAAACTGAACATCCCAAGTGCCGTGCGAAAATCAATTGATGCTTTGGTCGCACAGTCTACCCCCAAGACTGTCCGCTCGGTCATCACTGAGCCCAGGAATCGAAAACGCGCCTCGACATCCAAACAACAAGATACCAAACCTAGACGCCCTGGAAAACCTGGGAAATCAATTACGGTTCGTGACGACTCTGTCATAATCATGAACCTTATTGACAACCCCGGCCTTCCTCTCAGTTTGCAGGACCAAAATGATAGGATGCTCTAGGGAGAATTAAACAAGAGGCTTGAACTCCCTAGAATAGGGCCTTTGACCGTCACACGGCTCACTCGCAGGGAAGGACTCTAACCACCTAAACCACCCGAGGCTGCTTCGTGTTACATTTAAGAATGCCTCCGACGTAGAGGACGTCCTGCTAGCCAGTCACTTACTGAAGTCCGATGGGAACGTAAGAATACTGCCCGACATACCGTATTCTGAACGATATCTCATCCGGAACATCCCTAAGGAATCTCGCGAGGCGTTTTTCCGTGGACGAAATATCATTGTGCAAGGTGTACCGGAAAATATGGACCCAACTCAAGCAAACTCTGATATTCGGGAATGGAAATTCATTAGGCATTCCTTAAAACTTAAGAACATATTGACTCAACAGGTAATGCGACTAGCCAAGAGAGACGGAGACTCTAGGCCCCGGCTATTGAAGATAACCTTCCCCTCCTCCCACATGGCGGCTGCAACTCTGGAAGCATTTCGTGCCAATAGACGTCGATTGCCAACTGGCATCCATATGCATCCGGATAGGCCCCACGACAGCAGGATCAAGCACAAACGAAAGCTGGAGCTGACAATTCCATTCGTGGACTGTCTTGATCATAAAAAAAACGTGTAAAGGACAGGGACTACCAACTCGGTAAACATCGTATAGGTAGGCTACCTGTCCACTCACGCACGGCTCATATAGACAAACGGGAAGAAGCTCACGCGTTCCAAATTTAAAGCATAAACTGCCTATACACGAACGCCGCGAGCTTGACAAACAAAATGGATGAGCTACGTGAACTTAGCAACGCTAATGATGCCCATCTGATAGGAATATCCGAAACTTGGATAACGTCTCAGTTTACGGACCAGGAGTTAGCAATAACTGGGATGTCTTTATTTCGCAACGACAGAAAAACAGGAATGGGGAGTGGGGTAGCACTATACATACGGTCATGCCTGGATGCGCACCAACTTCACAACCAAGAGTTTCACAATCTTGATGAGTCAGTATGGTGCTCAGTAAGATTGTCTACCACCTCGAGGTGTCTAGTTGGGGTCATCTACAGGAAGCCCACTGCCGACATCGAGTATGACAAACGTCTGCTGGAAAGATTAACTCGCTCTACGCGTCTCGGATTCTCTCAAATCCTGATTCTAGGGGACTTCAATCTTCCTAAAATCAACTTCGTGGAACATACATACATTGGAGGTGATAACTCTACTGAAGCTCTGTTCTTCAACCTCATCGGTGACCTGGGATTATTCGAAAATGTGAAGTCGGCAACTCGTTGGAGAAACAGTCAGACGCCGTCGCGCTTCGACTGGGTATTCACAAATGAAGAATTCCTAGTTGACGACCTCTCAATCCTGGCTTCCCTGGGGAAAAGTGATCACGCCGTCTTATCATTCAGCTTTGTCAGCAAAACGGAGCTACGATATCCTACTAGCAACAAGCGCTGGAACTTCAAACGGTTGAATGTGTTAGCTTTACAGGACTATCTACAACAGGTGGATTGGGATGTTCACCCTCAACTTGAAGTGGATGCTCATTTGGATTTTTTACTGCACACGATCTTATGTGCTACTGAGCATTCAGTTCCTAAAATGGTCCCAAAAAGCTACAAGCAACCTCCAATCATCAAGAACCGCACTCGTCGTTTGCTAAGCCGCAAAAGGCACTGTTGGGCTGAATATAAACGAACCGATAACAACGGCGCGTACAGGCAATACAAACATATAAGGAACATATGGAAAAAGGCAATAAGAGAAGACAGGCTTCAGTTCCAGACCAAGCTTATCGATAAATTCGTCTCCAATCCGAAAAGCTTATTCAGTTACGCAGCTTCTCTTCGACAAGGCAAAACTGGAGTTTCCCAACTGCTTGGTCCCAAAGGCCCGACCAATAACGACAGTGATGCCGCCAACCTTTTGGCTGAACAATACTCCCAGACATTCTAGCTGACCCACATCAACTACACTGACGAAAGCTTCACCTGCACCTGTACAGGACTTTCCGAAGTGGATCTGAGTGCTGACCTGGTGCTCCGTAAACTGTAGCACCTAAGAAAAGACACTTCTCCTGGTCCAGATATGGTTCATTCCGCTGTTTTGAGGGAAGCAGCTTCAATCCTGGCGACACCACTTAGCGTGATGTTTGCACACTCGCTAAGCAGAGGCAAACTACCGGAAATTTGGAAGCTGGCCCACATCACACCAATTTTCAAAGGAGGTCGACGCAGTGAACCCTCAAGCTACCGACCAGTGGCCCTTCTCTCCATACCTTCCAAAATTATGGAATCCCTAATATACGACGGTATATTATAATACTTATCATCCTCAAAGTTCTTCTCACCTCAACAGCATGGTTTCAGAAAAGGTCATTCTTGTATGACCAACCTGCTGACTGCGGTGGATAGATGGACAACCATCCTTGATCGCAAGGGGAAGGTTGACATCATCTACCTGGACTTCTCAAAAGCTTTTGATAGGGTCAACCATATGTCTTATCAAGAAGCCTAGACGATTGGGTATAAAACCCCCTTTGATTGATTGGCTCTCTTCATATTTAGAAAACCGACACTTTAAGGTCAGGGTTAATTTCACTCTCTCTCAGGCTATGGAATGTCCTAGTGGGGTCCCCCAGGGCTCAATACTAGGACCTCTTCTCTTCTTGATTTACACTAACGATCTTCCTCGACAAGTTTTATCTGACTTATTGCTTTTTGCTGATGATGTGAAACTTTGGAGAGAGATACGTAATCATAATGATATACTAGTTCTTCAGGAGGATCTGACTCGACTTCAAAGTTGGGCAGACGACAACGGACTTACCTTCAACACTTCAAAGTGCAAAGTAGTCCATCTGAGACATGTTGCAGACCATAGTTATAACTTAGGTAACTCCCCTCTAGAAATTTCCCAAGTCGAAAAAGATTTAGGAGTGTTGGTACCCTATGACCTGAAATCGTATGCGAACTGTGACAAAAATGCCTTTCGAGCAAACTTTGCACTGGCAACATTGAAGCGCATTTTTGGCCAGTTTGACAGTAGAACCTTCCACATAATCTTCAACAGTTTTATTCGTCCCCATTTAGAGTATGGAAACATAGTATTTCCTCCCTCCCTCCAAAAGGATAAGGACACTCTGGAACGTATACAACGTCGAGCCACGAAATCAGTTCGGGGACTCAAATTCAAACCTTACGAAGAGCGCCTCCAATCACTTAACCTTTACCTGTTAGAGTACAGGCGTCTTAGGGGTGACCTTCTTATGACTTACAGTATACTTAACACTTCTGGTCATCCCCTTAAACATCTTCTTAAGCTTAGTCATAACACTAACCTCAGAGGTAACACCCAGAAATTGGAGACCCTATATAGCAGAAGAGACTGCAGACACAACTTCTACTCCGTTAGAGTTGTCAAGTGCTGGAATTCGCTGCCGACTGAGCTAGTCCAAGCGACCTCCCAGGAGTCCTTTAAGAGGAAACTTGACTTATTCTTAAGGACTAAGGATAACATATTATTATGATTTACCAAATTCTTTTTTTTCCTCTATTATCGTTCATATGCCTAGGTTTTTGCCTGGAGGTATTGGTGATCCACTGCTACTAGACACGGAAGCCCGTTAAGCGAAAGCTTCTTCTATTCCGTCCTCAACCATCTGAACCATTTGAACCATTTGAAGGTCACGCTCGTCATTTGAGAATGGCCTTCAACGGCTTTAAAGAAATTTTCGTTAAGCAAAAGGTAGTATTTGGTTAGTGATGGTAATTGTTTCCAAAGACTTTCCGTCCGAAGAAAAAGTTTGCACCAGATACAATACGCTATCATCTTCACAAGCACGCTGAGGCTTCACTAAGTTCGGGGATCGACCTCAGAGAAGCTGTTAAAAAGCCAGATGACGAAGAACTGAATGATTGGATTGCAGTTCATGGTGAATTGAAATATTGATTGTTATCTTCCCAGTTGTTGATTTTTATAACCGCATCAATCTCATTTATGGGACTATATGTGATCGGTGCACTGTGCAGACATGCCCCACAATGTCTGGAGGCAAAAAGTTTGAATATCATTGGCGCGATAATATACATTATAAAAAGCCTACTCCACTACCAGCGCCCAAATATATTGATGAGTTGATGGACTGGGTTGATGCACAAATAAATGATCCATCACTTTTCCCAACTGACATAGGTATTTTATTCCATATATCACGTGATCGTATAGGTGTTCCTTTTCCAAGGTGTTATATTTCAACTGTGAAGAAAATATTTGGTAGGCTGTTCAGAGTGTTTGTGCACGTTTATATTCATCACTTTGATCGTTTGCATGAGATAGGAGCAGTATGTGGTTTTTCTTTTAATCGTAGAATTTAGGAAGCTCATGTCAACACTTGCTACAAGCACTTCTACTATTTTGTAACTTATTTCGATCTTATTGATAAAAAGGAACTGGAGCCTCTGGTTAGTTTTTCTGTTCCCATTACTTTATATGATTTGTTTTTAATTGCATTCAGTTGAAAGTGGTAAACATAAATGTTAATTTTTTTTCTAGAAGAGATGCAGTAATAAGTATACACACAAAGATTTTCTGAATAGACTACCATATTATGTGAGGGTTTACAATACAACTCAGTTACCCAAATGAAATATAAAGAATTTGATTTCTGGATTATCTCATAACAATTCCCCATAGGTTTTGCATATAAATTGACACTGAGAATTGTTTGTTGTGTGCATCTGAATCAGGATTCTTACCATAAAATACCCAAATCCTTAATACGCTTCGCATTTTAAGGCTTTAGACAAGGACAAAACAGTTGGGAAATATTCATCATTTTACGAATACATATTATCTACCAAATATTAGAAGTAAATATTTGTACTTCTTGGGAGACGTAAACCCATCGAAACTGTTTACCTGCCAACCTCTATGAAGCAGAAGCGAAAGATGGTGTTTCTTAATTCATTCAAAATAAGTGTGACTTCTGTTTTCGAATATCAGTCCGAGCTAAAATTAGTTATACATAAGCAACTCAGAACCTGGCGTTGGTTTAAGTTCTCTTGGTATACCAGTACAACCAGATCCCAGAGTAGAAGACGTAGTTATAGTATCGGTGGCAGTAGAGCAGGCTAAAAGTAGATAATATGGTTCGAGATCTATATGTGCCACAGTATATATATATATATATAGAGAGAGAGAGAGAGAGAGAATACTCTTCGTCCGTAACCAAAACGCCTTATTATTATCTTTGGTTATTAAGTCGTCATCGACAGCATTTCATAAATAATATAAATGATTTCCAGAAAAGAAATCATTTTACACATGCTGTTGGTTGTACATAAAGTCTGTTCATTTAAATTGTTTGTCTATTAGAAAGTACATCACTTGTTCTGACTGCTTTTCGATGTATTTAAGCTTTCGTAGTTTCATTCAGTTTTATAAATTTGTAGAATGATTTAACCCAAAGGATCTGTCACTAACAGGATCATATAAATAAATTGCTCTCAAATTCTGTACATTATCTGAATGACCGGGCTGTCGCGAGAAGCAAAAATATTACCATCAACCTCTGTACTTTCCTCTCTGATTTTTGGTTCCTGATGTTTTGCTGCTTCTTCTTTGTACAAAAGAAACTGATTTTCTCATATGTCGAACATATATTTATGGTATTTTTCCTCTCTGCTTCTGTTCTTAAAATAAGAAACTGTGCATTTCCCACTCATCCATACCATTATTCAACCGGCAACCAAAAATAATATTTTCCTTTATTTAGATTAATTATGTACGCCTTTTTGTCTCATTTTCTATGCATCTGTAAAGTTCGTTTAACAAGTGTATTCACTATTTTCGTACAGCAAATCTTGATTTAAAAAAAAAGAAACTACCATAAATTATTCGCACCACTACTTCTAGCTATATTACCTAGCTTTCGCGTCTATTTTAAGCGAATAATTGCGTCTATCCTAACTGAAAAAGTCATTTCTTAATTTAAATAAATGTAACACTTAATATTTTGCTTCTTGTGTTCACTCTAAACAAATTTAATTTGATTGTATATACAACAAAGTTTGAAAGATGTTAATGCAGTCCATGTAAAAATGATTTTTATGAATGCTTATTTCAAATCATCTCAATTGAGTAGCAATTCTACAAAATTAAAAGTTTTCGTTGCTTAACTCAAACCTTTTCAACCATAGGTTCATAAACTTAATCAGTTGTATCTCAAAGCTTAGTACAACCTGTTTCTGGCTAGCACTAACTTCCGGCACAGTCATCGCCGGTGTGCCACCTGGCGTCCTCCCTCTGCATCTCAAGCCTGGACTCAGATTGATCACATGGCGATCAGCTACAGTTGGCGTGGTTGTGTACAAGACTGCCACTCCTTTTGGAGTACCTATCTGGACTCTGATCATGCACTGGTCTGCGCCAATCTTACCTTACTTTTCAGTGGCCGAAGAGTTGACCGCCATCAACGGATTGATGTCAGTAAATTGGTTGCAACTTTTGTTGCAAGTAAGTATCGAACCGAGCTAGCTTCTAGGCTAGCTACCATCCAACCGAAAAGTATAGATGAGCATTGGTTGCAACTTCATGACGCCATGAAAATGGCGAGTAAAGCCGCTTGCGGCTTCGCGAAACGTCCCGCTTATAAGCACTGGGTTTCTTCTGGCTCCTTACAACTGATCGAAGCCCGTCGGTCTACTCCGGGTGACCGTGAGTATGACCACAAACGAAGGCTGTAACGTAATGACATTGGGCAAAGCTTGCATAAGGACCGTGAAGCCTGATGGTCGGAGCGTGCTAATGAGATGGAAGCAGCAGCTGCACCTGGTAACTGCCGGAAGCTCTTCCAACTCATCCGAGCCACTGGCAAGAAATCTGATGTGAGTGAAACAATCTGTGAAAATGACGGGATGCCAATCACTAACATCTGTTGACGTCTTGGACGATGGGCAGAATCCTTTGAAGGGCAGATCAACTGACCTGCTGCTCCGGCAACATCGACCAGATTGTCTTGCCCCCCCCATGACCGGTGACGACTGATCCACTAAACGAGGCGGAAGTCCGCAAGGAACTCCAACTCTTGAAACGTTACAAATCACCGGGCCCAGATGACTTACCTCCGGCTCTTTTTAAAGATGGTGGTGACTTTCTGGCTAAGGAACTGACTGTGTTGTTTGCAAAGGTTTGGGAGCAAGAAAGTGTTCCAACATCATGTAATGAGTCAATAATCGTCCCTATCTTTAAAAAGGGTTCACGTCGTTCCTGTAACAACTATCAGGCGATAAGTCTACTTCCGATTGCGTCCAAACTATTGGCTTCTGTCATTCTTCGTAGGTTGTTTAAAACCCGAGAACGATTGACTCGCGAGGAGCAGGCTGGTTTTCGTTCTGGCTGAGGATTTATTGACCATATCTTCAACCTCCGCCAAATGTTGGAACACCGTCATACTTATCAAAGGCCAACAATAGTAGTGTGTCTTGATATCAGGGCTGCCTTTGGTTCGTTGGACAGGACTGTTCTCTGGGATTGTCTATTGGAGAAGGGTGTGCCTGAGAAGTTTATCAACATCTTAAAGGCCCTGTATACGAACACCTCAGACAGTGAGGGCGTAAAACCACCTTTCTCCCTTGTTCCATTCAAGCAGCGGGGTTAGGCAGGGTTGCCCGATCTCACCATTCCTCTTCAACTTTGCCATCGATGACATTCTGGAAACAGCTCTGATGGATGTAAGTAATGGCGGTGTGGATCTGCTGCCTGGAGAAAGACTTCTCGACCTCAAGTATGCGGATGATATTGTCTTACTGTGCGATAATGCCCAAGGCATGCAATCCGCACTTAATCAGTTGGCAATCAGTGTCCGCGGGCACGGTATGTGCTTTGCACCCTCCAAGAGCAAAGTACTCCTACAAGACTGGCAGGATTCTAATCATGTACTCATCCTAGATGGTGAGCAGATTGAAGTAGTTGAGAAGTTCGTGTATCTGGGTAGCTACATAAGTGCTGGTGGTTGCGTGAGCGATGAGATCGATGCACGTATAATGAAAGCCAGAGCGGCTTATGCCAATCTGGGCCATCTTTGACGCCTTCGTGATGTTAGTCTGGCTGTAAAAGGTCGGATCTACAACGCGTCAGTGAGAGCAGTTTTGCTCTATGCTTGTGAAACCTGGCCTCTCCGAGTTGAGGATGTTAGACGTCTCTCTGTGTTCGATCATCGTTGTCTCCGAAGGATTGCTGACATCCAGTGGCAACACCATGTTAGTAATGCAGAGGTTCGGCATCGTGTGTTCGGGCGCAGAGACGATAATTCAATTGGTGTCACCATCTTGAAACACCGACTTCGGTGGCTTGGACATGTTTTACGAATGTCGTCCTAGAGAATTCCTCGTCGTGCATTATTTGCCGACTCTGGGACTGGTTGGAAAAAGCGGAGAGGTGGTCAGTGTATGACATGGTGTCGTGATATGAAAGGAAGCTGCAAAGGGCTAGCTTCTGTTGGTCCTTCACGACTCCCTGGCTGGGGTCCGAGAGATGGAGCAACACAGTGGCTAGAGACGTTATCAGATATGGTCCAGAATAGAAGCCAGTAACGATCCTGCTGTAACCTTCTTTTAATTTCTTCATAAAGAGTGGTTATAACTTTCTTAACTGAAAGAGTCTTATAGTTGTACATTTCAGTTCCCCCCATCATTACTCTTCTCTTTTTTTCTTTTATATATACGCATCTTCCTCTTTTCTCTTCCCATTCTCATTGTTTTGTGTGGCGCATATGTACCTGGTGCCCCCTTGTACCAATATGTATGTGTTTAAATAAAGTAAAAACAGTATATGGACCTATAATCGTCGGTTGCATAGCCTTTTTCTTGAAAATTCCTATCTTGGTGTGGAGTGAATGCATTTCGCTTCTTTTTAAAATAAGTTACCTTGTAATTTAAACTTGCTTCGATTTATAGAATTTGAATAACTATTGTGTTCCAATTCTATTTGGGCAAACATACCTTGGTGAGTCGAGATGCAATGTCGAATAAATCCTTAATATTTCATTACCATCTAACCTACTTTTAGTCTTCGATAAAATGAACTCGTTCACCCGCTATGCAACTCATATTTCACCTACTCATATGGGGATACACTACTGTTTCTAAAAGGTGTTTTTATCAAGATTGGTAATAAGTATTAGATGCATCACAAATCACAGGTATCATAGTCTGTTCACTTACCATTTCAGTAAAATAAATGTGATTTTATTCACTTCGGTTTTACCAGATAAGACTCTATTTTGTAGCGGAACTTCCAGATGATCTTTATGCTTCTTTTATCATTCGTTCAGATAGCCGTTATTAGATGACTCTCAACGGTGTATGACTTTCAGAAGAGACTACCAAGCTATGACTACTGTTTATTATTGGGCAGCATAGAGCCACCAACCACATGGAGCGAATACGAACACGTATGCGAATGAATACTTAGGATTTAAGAAGTACATATATATCAGCAAGCGAATGACTCTAGGTGACATGGCTGAGAATCGATCACAATGGCGCAGGTGTATACACTCTTTATCTTCCCTTAAACCTTGAGATTAAAATGGCTTCATATCTGTCTTTTTTCCTGTACTATATCCTTATATACAACCTTTCTTTTATATATTAACACCACTAAATTAACTACTTCTATGAATTCGGTGTTCATCTTGTTGTGCTAATGAGGTATGGCAACTTTGACCGATGCATATGTGCGCCTGGTCCTACGTTGTAGCTGACTGATTGGCTGAATGATTCATCCAGCGACTTCATTAATCAACACTTAAGCTAGTAAGAGAAATATATAGGCCGTAACACTTAACCAAAGCTTGTGTGTTCATATAGACGTGGGGATAATAGTGTAAAGATATACACAAATTTTAATCAACAAAAATGACACTATTGAATAAGTTAATTAATGGCCTTGATAAATTTAAACGTGTACAAACTCTTGTTGATGAAGATTCTATAATTTTAATAGAATATTGTTCAAAATACAACAAATGTTCTCTTCTATTACACGTTAAAGTTGGATCTAATATCGGATCATCTGGTACCCATGTCCATTTCGCCCTGTTTAATTATCTATAGCAGAGTAATTTATTGGATAACAGTTATTTATGATATGGCCAGTTTTCGTAGACCCTGTGTAAGATTTCTTAAGCTGACCACATTACTGTATTCACAAAGTACTTTGCTGCTTGCAGTTAATAAAAGGTTGATCATAGGAAAATAAGTATTACTTATATCACCTTTGCTTTAGGAGGATTAACTGTTGTGCAACGTTAAACACCAGCGGTCAAAATCTATCATTCTTCAGGCTTTATATAAATTCATCACTTTATCATTTAGATTGTGATTAGTTGTTTCTTTCATGTCTGCCTGTTACACGAAGAGCATACAGTGAAGTATTTCCCCATGGCTTTGTGGTATGGCATATAAAATACAATGTGTGGGTAGTTTTCAAGTATTCGATAATCGATGTCTTCGACGCACCGCTCCATCACATACTCCAATACAGCGCTAGCTAGCATATGGATAAATTGGAGCGAAGGTAACGTTTAACAGTAGAGTCAAAGGATATTGGTGGGTTCACAATCTAAGGTATTGATTTGCAATAAAATCGTGATCTGCGGTTGGAGATGTTAGATAACATGGGATAAGGTTTGTCGAGGTTCTGCCCTTTCGTGCTTGCGTTTTGTGTCTCCATACTTTTCATAGACTGATTCTACCTTATTGAACCGCATTTTAATGTTTCCTTTTCCACTGCGTCTAAACTTGTTTTCCTTGTGCCTCTCGTTTCGTTAAGTTCCTTTCTGCCCGTGAAACTTTTTGGTGTAGTGAATTCGACAGTTTCACTTTCGTGCCAGGTCCTACGTTACCTATGACTGCTTTATTGAGTTCTGTTGATATCTCCTTATTTGTTTCATTTTTGTTTATGGTACTTTCTGTGTTGATTTTAAGTTGAAGTCTGTTCAGAGGTCAATCGTGTGGAAACGTTATTATCTTGTTTGTCAATATATCATTTTAACAAAGAACTGAACTCGAAACGGTCCATTCTAGTGACTGGAAAAGGTCAGTGTAACATGACACTAACTATACATCTCTATACCAGTTAAATAATTTTGTTGTTATCTAGTCTTTCTAGGGTATTTATCACACAATATTTGGATACGTGTCAACTTAAACGAAAGCGTTTCCAAATTTCGACTTCTGGTGTGTTTATTTTTGACCCGATCGGACACAAAATACAACTCGTAAATGGATATAATTTTTTGTTGAACAACATTTATTTTTTTGAAATTAGTGACCGATGTTTTGTCAAATTACTCTACTGCATAAGTATTCTAGAAACTATTGATCTGCTTATGGATAACAATCAGGTTTTCTTTCGACCACTTTAGTAATAAGCATAATGAGTTTAAACGTGAGCAAGGTAACCACGTTGTATAGATATAAAAATATCCATGCATTTGTCATTAATAACGAATATATATATCCAAGGTACCTCAGCTCACTATTCGTCAAAAAGTATTATTGTTCATTCGAAAGTTGACTAGCTTATTATGAGTTTTGTTAATTATTTTTAAAACTAAAAAGCAATTCGAATTTAAAACTATATCCTTGTCAATAAAGCGGAACATTACTATCAATTTAGTATCAGTAGGATCAACAGTTGTTGTTTATTTTAGATTGTTCAGTGCAAATTAAAGTTCTATGCCAATAATGCACAATATGTTGAATTTAACATTCACTCACGAAATTTCACTTACTCCTCATGCCTTTCAAAATTTTATTATTTTCATTAGATGAACTAAAGTCTTTTACGGAACCCATAGAATAAGATAAATGTATCAGT
>NC_031495.1:44080015-44086920 GCF_000237925.1 Schistosoma mansoni | reverse complement strand
AGACCTAAACGCCCAGGTCGGAATGGACAACACCGTATATGAAGATATCATGGGATTATACGGGTTGACAGAAAGTAACGAGAATAATGACAGGTTTGCGAATTTGTAGGCATTCAACAAAATGGTTATAGGCGACACAATATACCCCCACAATCGCATACACAAAGCTATATGGGTCTCACTGGCTCAAACTACAGAGAACCAGACCGATCATATTTGCATCACTAAAAAATTTAAAAGGTCAATGGGAGATGTGAGAACCAAGAGAGTAGCTGACATAGCTTCAAATCACCACCTTTTGTCGGCCGAGATGATAATGTAGCCAAATAATCACTGGATAACTGGGGAAACAGTAGTTTCAAGGTTCAATACACCCTTCTTTTGAGTTACTGACATACCCAATAAATCCAAGTTAACCTTAAACAGAAGGTTGCGAGGTTTACAGGATTTATTGAAAAAAGAAGAAACTACGATGGAGGACAATTGGAAAAGGATCGAAGGAGCATAAACTACAAGGTATCAGGAAGTTCTGGGCCACAAGACGCGCCATCATACGGAATGGATCTTCATCAAAAATCTGAGCAGGATTCAGGGAGGACAGAACACGAAGAAAGCAATTAACAACAGTCGAACAAGAGCAGAGAAAGTCACAGTACAAGCTGAATACACTGAAACAAACAAGTGAAAAAAAGCATTACAAATAACAAGCGGAAATCAGTAGAAAACCTATCAATGACAGTGGAAAGAGTTGTAAAAGAATGAAATATTGTTATATTCCGAAGAGAATTATGAATGGTAACTTTTGAGAACTATTTATGAACCAATATGATACATATATTTCCTATTGTATAATTGTTAAGTAACTCAAATATTCATATTCATGCTCCTTTTATTATGACCTTTATTTTGACCCATAGACTATTACTGTACGATTTACCATTCCCGAGTTATACCTAGTCTATTAATTACTGTTCCCCTTATTCACAGTAGCTTGTTGGCAATCTTCATGTTGATTGATTAACCCACACATTTTGACTATCAGGAAGAATGGGAAACTAGAATCATCAATCAGTTGGTAGATGGTATAAGATGGAACATTCATTCTCATGCTATGCTGATGAACACGCTCATGAGGATTTTTATCTTGAAAAGCTTGTAAAGTGGGTACGTTTCACTTTTCTCAGTGTCAAGGTACACTGTAAGTTATGAACTTTCATGGTAACTGATTGTTGATTTTTATGTTTTCTAGATTTAATCGGTGGTCCGTTCTAGTGACAAGAATGAAGCAAATACATAAGCTCAATAGAACACCCACATATATAAGGCTAATATATTTTGGCATAAAACCAGCATTACAATCAAAAAATTAAGACACTTTAATAATAATTATTATAAATTAACCGGAATATCTTGATACCTACATTTCCCACTGAAAATAAATTGAAATGAGTGAACGATGTTGAGCGATGTTTCAATTTCTTCTGATTATTCTCATGGTAGATCACAGACAGTCCCTTCTAGTGATGGAACTGTCGGTTGTGAAAGTATATTCAGTTTGTAATCCTTATAAGTACAGAGAAGCACTAGAATGTTGGCTTTAGTTGAAATGACTGATAGCTATTGAAGCTTGTGACATGTAACACATTGATCCGATGATATCGGTGAAGGTCTGAGTAATCTGACTCTCAAATGTTGAATGACTTAGTGATCTTAATAATTATCAAGCGTATAATTTATCTTCCATATTGACTAACCGTTTTCATGCTTTCGAATAAATGACCGTTACATCTTATTAGGTGAAAAATTTGCTACCATTTCATGTTGACAAAGACACTGTTGAAAATATCTATCCTATGGTACAAGCCTGGAATGGAAGTTTCCTCATTTTCAGTCGATCAGATATAATCTGAAGCAACGTAATATGAAACACTAGTGAGAATACCCTCTTTGAGTAGACCCTTCTTGTCTGTTGAGGTTATATGTGAATTTTCATGAGAACTGATTATTTACTTTTTCAAGTGACACAAAGTACGTCAAAACGTTTTATAGTAAACAAAGTCATTTATCAATCACAATGCTCATGAAAATGGTAGAATGAAATGATAATAGATTTAAATTAAGAAACTTTATTATTATATAAATAAAAAGCATTTCAAACTGTTAGTTTAGTCAAATTATATTACTGTCCATCTAAAAACTACAAAAAATGTAAGTATTCTCCAATAAAGATTTTGTTTGCGCATTTGATAACCGCTTGAAAGAAAAATAAATTCAGTCAAATAATTAGCACACTGTAAATGGAAAACAATTACCTAATTAGCTGAACTCGGTACTGTGTGTATGTCAGAAGTGGTTGGATCAAACCACATTATAAATAATGTTATATGGTCAGATTCTTACTGAAGTTTAAGGTGAATAAACTCTACTTAAGAAAATAACCTAAACTATATTAGTTATGTATACAAATTCATTAAGGTTTAGTATAGATTCTATTGATCACTCGATCTAATCGAGCTTAGTTAAAATGAATATCTTACCTCATGTTTAAACTATTCTATTCTGATAAATTGTTGAGTTAAATTAGGTAATCCACTAGGTAGGATTAAACTATACTGCCGACCTTTGAACGAATCTTAAATGACCTCGAGAAATATTAGCCAATCAGAAGACAGTTAGCATACAGTAAAAATATATTATGCAAAACCAAAGAATTAAAGTGGAAACACTTCTTTTACATGGCTCGAAAACTTCTCAAGGTCAGATATAGGTTCAGAAGTTCTAAAATCATAGTGCATACGGTACAGGAACTCATCCATATGGCTCCATAGTAGTCGACCTCTGAAACCATGATGAGGTCTCAAAAATTCTTTTTGCCTCGACCACATAGCTTCAATAATGTTAGTATATTGGTATGGTTTACGGGTTAGGGTTAGAGTTAAGGTTTAGGTGTAGGGTTTAGGGTTATGGGTGAGACTATAAGTTATGGACAACCTTTGAGCGACGCTAGAGTGACTCTGAGAGTGTCAACATAATAACTAAGACTAAATGAGGGTTATAAACCTGCGTGAAGAATTCAAATTATGATTTACAGTTCATGATTAAGGCTAGGAATTATACTTAGGGTTTTCATCACTAACTGACATCAGCTATAATGCCAAAACTCTATTTATCCAAATGGATAATTGAATTTCGCGCCAAAATCTTATGATCACTTCTATTGTAGACGCTAAATTATCACGTCTTCCCTAAAATCCGCTGTAAACCGACCGTACGTAAGCATCAGGTACCGAAATTAGCGCCGTGACCTTGAAAACCCGCGAAAGCTTTTGATTGGCTCGGCAGTATAGTTTAATCCTACCATCCACTATATTTACGATAAGAAATATGTCGCATCTGATATGTGTTTACCTTTCGCATGCTGGAAGATTACTGAAATGAAATACATTTACTATTTATGAGGAAATGGATGATGACTTCCGGGTTGGACACAGAGAAATGTTCTTGAAAAAACGTCTTACAAATAGTAAAATTCTTATTATCAAATTTACTGGTAAATTGGGAACATCGTAAATGCACTAGGAATGTAGTTTTCTAAATATCTGCATCGGTGTACTGTTTATTGTGAATGATCATTTCAAGTTTATGCGTGTGAGTATCGATTCATTCGATCATGAATTGGTGAATTGTGTGTTTAAATTTCAAATGTATAAAATTACTTACATAATTAACATTCGATCTCGTCAAATAAATCCTCCAGTAATCCTGGTATCCAATTTGTTGAGTCTTGTTCTAAAAACCTAAATTAATATTTCATTTATGAAGTCACCTTTCATAATCCTTAACCTCTGAAGTTCCCATTCCTTTATAAGAATTCCCATTTTCTCTGCAATTTGAAAATAAATATCCATTCTGTTCAACTGTCCTCATTGAAGTGAGATAGGTACAATGATTTATGATACAAATTTTACTCATATTGTTGAATGAACCTGAAAGTCCGTGACTTTTTATTTTCGATTCATCACGAGGTTTTACCGTTATGTTTATGATAGTGATATTGTTGTTTATTTTAGATTGTTCAGTGCAAATTAAAGTTCTATGCCAATAATGCACAATATGTTGAATTTAACATTCACTCACGAAATTTCACTTACTCCTCATGCCTTTCAAAATTTTATTATTTTCATTAGATGAACTAAAGTCTTTTACGGAACCCATAGAATAAGATAAATGTATCAGTTTTTAATGAACACACATTTTTATATCGTCAACTGATGGTGGGTGAATAAGCGTTAATTAACAGTTACGCTGTTCATACGTTTTTTAGTGTGAAGGAAATAACTCAAAACATCTCCAGTAGATTGGCTGCAAAGGACCGTAGATGGAATGATAAAAGCTTTTAGGTCTGGCGATAATTGATACTTCGTAATATAACGAAAATAGTATACAGTTGTGTTTGATCTTCAGTACTCAAAATAATGAGAACACGACCACAATAACAAATGTTAATAAAATGTGTATTGTAAAATGATTTAGTTTAGTCCAATGAAGATAATGGACTAGTTGTATTCTGAATGATATCCTGCAATAGCTGCCACACTTTAGTCATTTTGTATTTCCAAACTATTCAGATGCTAGGATAATGTCAGCTTCTGTTTATCGGTAATCCTGAATATTATCTCACAAAACTGTTGTCAAATTGACAACTTGTGTTAGAAACCGTAGATGTATTTCTTCTCGAAATGGGAGATGAATAAACTTGCGCGTTATCTGAAACATTGTAAATATGTTTAATAAATAATATCAATCATTTTACCAACCTTGGCGTGGTGGATAACTGAATACTGAACCAAGAGTATTTTCTACCAGTTCAGTGTAACTATCTTTGTAATAAAAGCATTATTTATGTAAAAAATGAACGCGAATATTATTTAACTAGACAACAGTCTTGTAGAGATTGAAAAATTAGATTGAATTGAGAGAGGAGATGACAAAACATAAAGAAAATATTTTAAATATTTGATATGTATCATTGCCAGGCGAAACGTTTCATTTACTTCAAAAGTTAATAATACATATATATTCGTGTTCTATCTCAACAAGTAGAAAAACTGTATTCGTAACTTAATGTAAGCCACTTCTTTAGGTTAAATAAATAACCGGAATAAATTGACACAAGTTCAAGTAGTCCGAAGGAAACAAATGTTTGATGTTTGAGATAATATTTATAAATACGTAAACGATGTCGTTGTACCACTTACTTCGTATCAGGAATATGTACATATAACCTTGAGCGAACTAATGTTGGCTGCGGAACTGGGCTTCATAGTCTTTGACAGAACCTCTGTGTTCTTGTATTACTGAGATAATTACGAGTGGCTGATCAAAGAGCATCTATCAATGTCATGTTTTGTTATCATTCATTATTGATAGGGTCATTCCAAATTACGTGTAATATATCGTGGTGTCAGGAAGTGAGAGATGATCCAGCTGAATTGACTTTATTTTGGGTGGTAGTGCATAACCAGCAGATGTAAATGTTTTATATATATATATATATATATATATATATATATATATATATATATCTCCATTTAAATGTGGTTATGAGTCAATAAATAAATATTCAACATCGTGAACTCTTATTGTCACATATTACCCATTGTATCAGGTCTTCACTAATTTTAACTGCTTTGTGTTTTAGCATCACTTAGTTAGGACCACTGGGTAACGTCCTCAGTCTTGTGTTGTTTGCGAATATTCGGATTTTATAGGGATCATGAACGGGGTAGCTAAGTATGCTAAGTATGCGTTACTATAATCGAAATAAATTGTTGAAATGAATGCCATGAGCATTATGCTCTCATTTGAACGACAACGTTTTAAGTCTACATGAAATCGGTTATTAAAACAAATCTGCATTCATTTCAACGAACTCTTTACGTTACGCAACATATTGCGTAAAACCAAAGATGTTCCATACAGTTTCTTTTCCAGTTCTACAAATGAGAGGTTTAAAAGAGTACATATTTTGGTGTTAAATGTTATGTTCAACGTTTATATACATCAAAACAGTAACTAGAACCTCATCGTTGTATTTTTTGACATATAAAGGTGTTATCCATTATTGGTTAATGCGAAACTATGCTAGTCTGAGTCTAACTGTACAATTCTGTTGGTGGTGTTCGTTAAATAGTCTGATGGATGCCTGTACGAACATCAGTTTTCGAGTAATTTATGAGAATATCACATCTCACGAGCTATTAGTTTTCGAAATTGAAATAAATGTTTTACAGTTGACTTAAGAGTTTCTAAAGTTTATTTTCCGAAGTTTGAATCAATTTCAGTTAAGCGATACAAACTGAAGTCATTTCAGACTTTTCGATGTATACATGTATCTAATATATGTTCTGTCAGTCAATCTACATTTAAATTAAGAGATCAATGGCGAAGATATAGTCTATTTGGTGTAACTCACACAGATAAATATGTGGTGAAATAAATCCATACCAGTGTGGGGAGTAGTGTAACGTCGTGACTATATTACACCTACATAGCTTATCCTAGTTTCTGGACAAGCCAATTCACCTATAACGTTCTGAGTCATATTTTGATCTTGTTGATCATTCGCTTATTGACCTTGACTATTTTTTTTATATGAGCGTATGTGTATGCACACTTCTTATCCTACCTATCACATGTCTGTCATTCACTTTTGTCTGACTATAAATGTTGATTAATGCTTGCTCACAGCGAGTTGGCTTATCAGCCATCTCCCATGCATGTCATTTTTACTTCGCTCGCTAACATTTGCTCATGTGCTCACTGCCTTCTAGCCAATGTTATTTGTCAATAAAAATGTAGTTGCCGCTTCTCTTTGTCTTCTGATATTATACACCGTTCAGATT
>NC_031495.1:44065237-44079815 GCF_000237925.1 Schistosoma mansoni | reverse complement strand
ACATGTGATAGGGTAGGTTAAGAAGTGTGCATACACATACGCTCATATAAAAAAAATAGTCAAGGTCATTAAGCGAATAATCAACAAGATCAAAATATGACTCAGAACGTTATAGGTGAATTGGCTTGTCCAGAAACTAGGATAAGCTATGTAGGTGTAATATAGTACATGACGTTACACTACTCCCCACATAGCTCCCCCCCCCGAGTGTCCGGAGGAAACACTGGTATGCAAAATAAACAAGGGAGAGGAGGTGTATATGCGTTCACAAAACAAAATTAAAGTATTAGCACATTAGTTTGAAAATAACACTGAAATGGCATGTGGATAACGTTAATAATATGTAGAGAAAAAAAAACTGTACTATATCAAATAAGTTACAGTGTCAATCGGGGGGCGAGTTCATTAAACCAAAGTGTCACACTTATGTGAAAATTGTGAAAATGAGGACAAAAATGGAAATGTTAGCATGTGATTATGAGTAAATTAGTAAGCGTACAAAAAATTTAACATGCATTTATGTTGAGACTGTCCGGATGATAAAATAACATGTTTGTATGAGCAATTTGAAATATCTTGAAAATAGAGCAATAAATTGTTATGGGTATGACAGCGGAATAAATCGTGGAAATAAGTGATGTAGAATATAATAGAAATTGGTCTGTAGTGCCGATTGAATATGAGGCTAAAGAACAGCGAAATATGTTCTGATTAACCGCAGTAGAGTAAATAGCGTCGTTCAGCGATGAGTAGATTCGAATTTACATAACTGAAGTTTATGTGGGATAAGAAATAACCCAGCCATAGGATGGTGACTGCATCAACAGGTGGTATTCATTGCTGTACTGCAATTGATTATGATAATAAAATGCGAAGTCAGTGTGCGTTGTCGCTTGCGTTGAGTTATCGTTAAATATGTATTAGTAGAATGACCAGAGGAACAGGATAGTGACTGCTGAGACGAGATATGCGGAGTCGTATTCCTTTATGGTCATGCAGCCTAGCGTGGTTTGTGTAGTTAGAGGGATATGCGTTCAACCTCATTTGTTACGAAACCGTTTTAAGGCGTAATAAAAATACCAATACATATGGTTATCGATGACGGCGAGTGAGACTGACTTGGATGTGAAGAACAAGAGTGAATCTTTAAGAGACTAGCTCTAAACTCTATGTTCTGGTGTACAGTGCAATGGAAATAGAACATTAGTTGCAGTAATCGAATAGTGTTTATAGGTAATGGATGATGCAGCATTCAGTTATACATGTGAATGAATAGATAATATGAACATAATCATTACTAATCGGCTGGTAATGCGGCGTCGAATACTTGATTTGTGTATAAACATTAAAGTAGGGATCATAGTGAAACAAAAATTGCGGAAGTTCGGTTTAGGTTGTTGCTGAAAATGTAGGAAACGACGATTGCTACGTACCAATGAGATGAATGAACATTAGTTGTATATCGAGAACATAAGTTCCTACTATAGGGAGTATGACTCCAAATTTATGTCTATGACAGAGTGTAATATTAGACCGAAAATGACATAAAAAAAATTGGAACGAACTCACTTGAATCAGGAAAATTTTACGTCATTGGATAATAAAAAATAATCCACTGAATTTCGAATATCATAACGTATAATGTCCATATCATTATAATTTGTTCGATTAGTGATTTGACTGCGTATATGTCATAGTTTAATGTTAATACGAACAAAAATAATAATTCCACGTTAGATGATGATATGACAATATTGTAATAATGAGCATATGATGATTATTTGAATCATAACGGAATATGTCGTCGACGGTTCCATTTTTGGTTTGTGTTCGCTCGTTGCGGTCGCCAATTCTGTTGCGTGTCCCAAATACGACTCACCAATATGTTGAATGTTCGTTCGGCGAGGCATCCAATTTTGTTACGTGTTCGCATGTCGGGCTAACCAATATGTAGTGGCGTGCTTCGTTAATCGATCGTCTCGATAACCGTTATTATATCAATCTGAACGGTGTATAATGTCAGAAGACGAAGGGAAGCGGCAACTACATTTTTATTGACAAATAACATTGGCTAGAAGGCAGTGAGCACATGAGCAAATGTTAGCGAGCGAAGTAAAAATGACATGCATGGGAGATGGCTGATAAGCCAACTCGCTGTGAGCAAGCATTAATCAACATTTATAGTCAGACAAAAGTGAATGACAGACATGTGATAGGTAGGATAAGAAGTGTGCATACACATACGCTCATATAAAAAAAATAGTCAAGGTCAATAAGCGAATAATCAACAAGATCAAAATATGACTCAGAACGTTATAGGTGAATTGGCTTGTCCAGAAACTAGGATAAGCTATGTAGGTGTAATATAGTACACGACGTTACACTACTCCCCACACCAGTACTGTAAAATAATCCACTCGAGAAAACAAACAGTGCTCAGCGGAGAATATTGAGAAAGATTTATATACGGTTCGATACCGCCTTTCGGTTGTGATTCACTGTAAGCATTTTTCAATAAATTCAAGCAGATGAAAACGAAGGGAATGAATGGTATAGGCTGTGGATAATATACTGTCCTATAACAGTTTGACCTGAACAAAGAAAAGATTGTGGGGAAACCTGATTAAAAAAACAAGATATTCCGAAAACAGAACATTCGTCCACTTGATCTGAAGACTCAAGCTCATATATCGAGAAGGAAGTAAAGTGAGTTTGCATTCATGTCTTAGAGAGCTGTAGATGGCGTCGAGTTGCGATTGATTATGATCGCCACTACAGGAAGATTACGTGCCAAATATCAAGTTTGATCCCTCCGTAGGCAAAAATCCAGAAGGCTGTTGACAGTTGCAGTAAGATATATTTGCTGGCCAACTCGTGGTATAGAAAGAATACCGAGACATGCAAAAGTTTAGAAGCGGAACTGCCAAGCGTACTCGAGTTCGTGCAAGGTTGCAGGAGACGGAAGAATGCGTGTTTTTGGTACACTTCAACGAACATGTACAGTAAAACAAACAATGGTACAATAAAAATACAATACTGGTAAAATAATAATTGTCTCCATTTTACCAACCGCGTTCTCGTGACAAAAGTAGGTCACTAAATAACTTTCAACACAAACTGAAACTAGGATATCCAAATCTACTGCATTCTCTTCCCAATTTCAATGAGCATGGAAGAACAAACTTATTGAGAGTTGATAAGTTTGTACAGTTGTACAATGGTAAGCCGTTTCAAATTGTCAGGCTGGCCTGTTTGTATTCAAATAGTGGTCAGACATCATGATGACCTAAACGATTGTAGTATGGGTTACCATGAAACAAATTTCTTGTTGAACATACTGGGATTTGGTTCACGGATGTTTCGTATTTCTTCAAGGTACTGCACTACAGTAGTGAAAAACAAACGAAGAGTAACATTATAAAGTGGAATATCCAAATCCTAATATTGGTTTATTTAAACAGTTGTACCATTTCTCGTTAATCGCTGAAGTGCAGAAACACATATTCTGAGCTAAATAGTGTAATCTGTCATAAGATCATCATCGTTAGGCGACTGTGGATATCCAGGTGTCTCAAAGACTCAGTAAAACATACATTGAAATGAACAAGAAATCGATAAATATCTAGTTATTATCATTATAATTGTCTCTAACAATGCATTGGTAGACAAAGTTTGTAGTTTATGATAAGTTATTGAATGAAATATAGTAACTCCTTCTCATCACAGTTAACGTAGTGCTGATTTTGTAACTCTGGTCAATGACGATTAAGATGTAATGAGAAGTTCGGAAGCCTTGGAGACTAATTTACAATTGTGTACCCTGAAGTATTATCATGATTTGTGAATTCCGGTCACGTTTGCATACTGTAAGTATAAACGAAATGTCAATTAATTTGATTCATGTTTGAGACTGATACATTGGTAACGTAACAAGATTTAAACTTTCACACAAGGCCTCACAAGATGTCTATAATAATGGAAGAGTGATTTGAGATTCTGTGGAATACTGAAATGAAATTGTTCGATTACTAACTTTGTCAGGTGCTGTGGTATTTATTCTATGTCCACCTTGTGATTATAGAATAGTTTATGTTACTTGAGGTTTGTTCGGTCAACCGATAATAGCTTAAAGTGAGCCAACTATGAGCATGTAGTACATACAAACTAAATATGTGATTAAAGCACATCTTTTTATAGAATTAAAAAACTGATTCTCAGCTTTATTCGCTTGTTGTTGTTTACTTGTATCTTCCCACTTTTATTTAGGACTGCAATTGATCAGTCTCTTGTTGGCATATGTGCATCCTGTGCAGGCTGCCTCGATATTGCCTGAAATCACAAGCCTTATAAGCAAGGATCCATCTGACTAGTCCCAAATAGAACGAAACGCGCGTCCTGGATTAAACTGCGAGCCACTATCCATCTTTGATTCTCAACTTGTCCATCATCTTCACACACCGTAACGCAAGCAAGCTGAAAGCGTTCATTTCTATTAAACGGAGAGTTGTCATGCAACTATTGAATGCTAGTGATCATGTACTCAACAAATGTAACCTTCACAAATTAGCGAATCAACATATGGTAGCTCAAATATGATCTGCTGATAAATGGCAGTAAAAGTTGAATGTGATAAATCACTAACTTTCTGCATCAACAAGTTTATCCCTGACTTCCCACTTCTTCGAAATAGATGACAACAAATTACCAAGGACTATAAACCACGGAAAACAGTAAACACATATATAAATATTGAATAAACTCCTCAAAAAAAATCAATGAGGCTCAACAATCTCTGTCCTAATCACACATATTACTTTGTTGTCAATACCAAGAGTTTAGCCATCTGGTGACTTACTAGTTTGTGACATAGATCGACTCGTTATTAGAGTGCTCACGTTAAAAGAGTTGTACCTAACCATATCCAATGAAATGTGTTGTTGAAGTTGTTTTCTGTAGGTTCAGTTTCACACTCAATAGAAACTAGTGTCAACGAATCTGTATCTCGACTAATAAGTTGAGCTTGTCATCATTTTAAGATCTGCTGACTGATTTCAAACACTAAATTGTACTTTCACTGGAAACATTAACACTGTTTGCCAATAAGAGTATTTACATGTGAAAATGAGATTAAACACGTTATAGTCAACCACATGAGATCAAACTATAAATTGTGGTGATCGTACATCTTAACAATTTTTAGTGTTGATGAATTTTGAATGTTATCAGATCACCATTCCCACCGAACTTGTTTACATTAGCATAATACTGCTAAAGAACAACTGACAATTCCGTTCATTTGGAGCAGCAAATGGCATTTTCGATGGTCAATTTGGACTGGACATTATAATTACTTTCTTAGTACTTATAATGTTTTTAACTGAATAACTGACTAATAAATTCAATCAGCAAAGGTATTCTGATAGGAACGTCAGCATCGATTTCATTTCTAATTTAACTATCTTGGGAAATAAATCGATAACACGGTGACCAATCTTGATTAAATAACCTATGACAAAATATCCCAAAGTGTTACTATTCATCAGTTCAATAAATTGCATAGTAAATAAACAAGACGTACTATCAACATCCTTGACTGCTACCATAGACTCTAATCTTTGTTCGAGCCACTCTTTACGATCTGTTATCAAAAATGAAAATAGGGATTTGTGTTATTCTGAGGATACAAACCTTCGACACGAACGTAAAACAGGAGAATGATATGCACCATTATAATGAGAAAACACTCATATAACTGTGTTTCAGGTGTTTTGATGAATAAAAAAAGTACCAAATCGGACTCGTGCAACCACTTATGCAAAGCAAATTATTTAGGTTTCGAATGAAGTGGTGAGATTTGATCGGATTTATATTGTTGATTAAGAGATGTGACTAACAGAGAAGTGTAATTATTCGGTTTTGCTAGGTTTCCGATCAGAGTTTCCTACAAAATCTATATGATGAGATTGGTTGCATATATATGGAATTCATGAAGAATGATCAGTGATTAAACAAAATTAGCTGAATTACTATGAATCTGCCAATATTTAACATTTAAAAATGTACTATTAGGAGTGATTAGAATAATGACCGTATGTTGATTACAAATAACACATGAACAATTTCAGAGAATTACTATTCTAATTTACATGCTCGTTGACCGAACTGATCTCCCAAAGAGATGAATTCCAGTGATGACATACTGATATTACATGATTCAATCCATATCGTAAACTTTGTCAAGCCTTCCGAGCCACATTTCCGTTCAGGAGATATTACTTGGTTAGTAATTCTCAGTAGTGAGATACTTAACATTAAAAACTTTCAACCAAGATATAATGATCAAGTAGACGTGATTAGTTGACTGTATTTTGATTTGATGCTGAACTGCGTCGTTGTAAATGAAGTCGACATTTGTAGAAATTTGTTGTGTGTTACATAATCCCCATTTTAGTCAGCAGACTACTTGAACTATTTTCTTGCAGTTTTTCTGTGAATGTATGGAGATTGTAATAGACATTTCATAGATCTACATTAAATTTATTTTTGTCACAAAACGCTACATTTGCTTACTACGCAAATCTAATGGAGGTTATATCATGAGACTTACTTTGGACGTCGACAAACTGTGTATCATTAAGATGATATTCTGTGAAAGCAAAATAGATTCAATGTATTGACTGATACCAAAATCGATTATCTACTCAAATATTTCGAAACATAAAATGCATTATTTGCAACACTCAGTGTTAGGACAGGTTATAAACTGAAGGACATCATTTTTAGCCGATCAGCCACTTGATGACGAACGTTTTTACTTCAAGGTGATAACTGCTCAGAATACAATCCGTTTCGCTTTTAGTGCGATAATGCGCTCAGTATAGTAAGGATTTTATTTTCGATGTAACGTTTAATTTGTATGATATTTTTCGAATTAATTTATTTGGAACCCTGTTCTTGTAATAATTCTGTGCATTTTACTTGTGCAGAATGTGTAGTTATAGGTTCCCATCATATTTGAAAATGATGCTACAAAACAATATTACACATTTTCTATGTGTATTTCATTCAATAACCTGTTTCCTATATGTACTAATGATTTGCATTTGTAACATAGTATTGTAAAATGTTCACTAAAATAGTACCATAGTTATTTCATTGTGTTTTGTTGAAACGGTGAAATATTATGATAAAGTACACTTACTCGAAATGGTTTGATGAGCCCATTTAAAATACGATAATCCTTCTTCTTTCAAACATTCTAAACGGAAAAGTGATAAGGACGTTCAAGATTCGAATCATTCCACTTTTAAATAACGAACAATACTCATATTTACCTAGTGTTTATTATCTCAAAGCAATTTGTAATAAAGCATTTAAATATCTATCAGATTATTTACCTTTGTTGATAAAGGACCTATTAGTTTTAATTCGAACGTAAAGTAAGTCTCTAAGATCTACAAATGTTCAAACAAATCGTAATAGAAGTTAGAATCTGTGGGTTTGGATATTGAATTCTGTTTATGTTAAATATCATCAGTGAAAGTTATAATGCAAGGTTTAGTGAATTTTATAATTGATAGTTATGAAGTACCTATTTTACGTAATGAAAAGTAAAACATTCACCTACCAATTTCAAAATCGAATATTTTAACCATTTATAATAATAAGTGGTTCTCACTGTTTTGATGTAAGTGTATACATCCATTTCTCTCATTTATACTCTATGTCAGTTTTGTTCTGATGAATTTACTGACAAATCTGATCAGATCATAAACTAATACAAAAACAACTATCAAACATTCAACCTAGGAAGTTCTCATCCATAGATGATGCTTTGTGTTCTCATGAAATTGTGGGAATAAACACATTGTTTTAAAGGCGGTGAAATCTCGTTCGCTTTAAATCGTATAAATAAAGAGTAAGTTTACTCATATAATAACCACAAAAGTACAACATACAGTGTTGATATTTTGTATCAACATAGGCTTCACGATAATTATTTAATTGCTCTTTTACTGATTCTAGAAAAGAAAGTATTGAGAAGAAGAATATGACAATAAATGTTCGGTTACGTTAAAGAGATACTAGGTCTTGCACATGAATAAACAATACGTAATATTCATTCACTTCAATATCGGAGATATCATGTTAACATTTGTGAGGTGGCTTTGGAATGTGTGTTCTTGTTATATTCCCTAACTAATGTTTTGAAACATCATGATCAGTATTTGATGTGGATGAATGGAACTGAAACTGAGATTACATATATGGAACATATAAAATAAGGTGTTTTGGATGTGAATTGATATATTGTACCATATGGTTTGGTGGATTCTTAGAGGTATTTATTGTCCGAGTACTGCAGAATGTTTGAAACAGGACCTCCTATTTCAAGTATTTACCACGTACATTACTCAACAAACATCAGATTTCAGCATGATGTAGTTTATTTCCGAACACACATATCAATGTATGTTGTGATTCCTACTAGTAAACCACAACTGATGACAATTAGTTATTTTTCCGCTGAATATATTTAAAATCATGTGTCAAGTATCTATCAGCAGTAATTTCCTCGTTCAGTAAAAATTCAGGCTAGTCCTATATGACATTCTGATTCACTATGAAGCTGTGTAAAATGTTAACCTATTTGCAAAACTGATAATGTAATTTTAGAATTCTCATACAATGCTTAAAAACAAAGAATAATAATTAGACTAAACATTCGTTTCCAGTAACTTCAACATCGAACTCAATAGTCATGAGTTCATAATTATTGTATGACAATGATCGAAATAAAGCATTCTGGTGAACTGGTAATTTTTCGAAACAGATGAAAACAGAGGAAAAATAAATTCAATCCTTTTCATACTCACCATATGATTGACTGATTTCCGTAGTATCTGAAACTGAATAGTGGCATTTTAAAAGGATGTGATAAGTGTGAGAGCAGAAGTAAATAAATTGAATTGGGGCACGTTGTTTATCGACTCTGGAAAAGTGAAGCAAGAGAGTAAACTTCCTATCAAAATACGAGGCACTAGATCAAATTTTTAGAGTTCAATAGCTCGACAGAAGTCACTGATTAACGAATAAAAAAAACAAATCACAATATCCCATACACTTTTTCAGCTTCAATGGAAATGTAGAAACGCGATAACATACATATTACGATCATCTATCATCGATCAACTGCTATTCATTATTGATTGCGACTTGATGCTTCCACTAATGCTATGAATAATATGAAGTTCCGGCAAGACTTTCAGTCAGTAATCAATATGAATATTCAACTTATGTACCAAACCAAAATTTGAAACATCACACAATATGAATCCACTCACCACAAAATCCAAACCAACGGCATAATAATAGAAGAAATGGTTCTATCCACATTTTCATGGTGTGAAGTCAAATTAATCGAAATTTCTATGGGTTTATATAACATTCAAAGCATCACAATCCTATATAATATTCAAAATAAAATTTTAAGGTCACTTACTGACAAAAATATAAATGACCATGATATTATAGTGCGACATTGTGGAACAACTAATTATTATTCACGACTAACTGAAACGTCCTTTTAATTAAAGATCAGAAATTTCACAAATAATAGCAGAATTGAAAAAAAATGAGTGTTATTTTTTGAAGATTTTTTCGAACAAAGCAAAATTTAATTGGAATGTTGTTTTTGTTAATAACAGTGTTATGTATTCTACACGCACTTTATGTCCTAGCGACGTCGTTCAGTAAATAAGAAAATTAGTGTTGAATACTTTGCTAATAATGCAAACTGGGACGTCAAGAATATCGATGAATTATAGAGACTTGAATCACCTCAACTCAAATCATAAATGTAAACCATGCAATTGAAAGGTGATTAGCCTGCAAAATTGTTGCCGATTCGGGGTCCCAGATATTGTCTATAGTTTCGTCCATGACTGAGATCATGTAATTCGTCAAGACAGTCTTACTGTACGGAGCTGAAACGTGGAGAACTACTACATCCATCGTCAAGAAGGTACAAGTATTTATAAACAGTTGTTTACGCGAAATACTCAACTCAATGGCCGGATACTATGAGGATCAGCGTTTTATGGGAGAGGACAAACCAGCTTCCAGCTGAAGAGGAAATTAGGAAAAGACGTTGTAAGTGGATAGGACATACATTAAGGAAATCACCGATGTACATTACAAGGCAATCCGTAACTTGGAATCCGGAAGGGAATCGGAAAAGATGAAGGCCAAAGATCACATTACGCCGGGAAATAGAAGCAGACGTGAAAAGGATGAATGTTAACTGGAAAGAACTGGAAAGGATTGCCCAGGACAGAGTTGGATGAAGAATGCTGGTGAGCAACCTATGCTCCTCCACGAGGGGTAACAGGCGTAATTAGTAAAGTATTTATTTAGCGACTCCTGAAGGTATCCACTTCACCGAAATAATCATACAACACGTTCAGCTGTTCTTCAGTTGTATCTACGGTATCCATGATAAGGATTTTATAATGAATAGTATTTTAAGTTTCGCTTGTATCACAGAAGCTCAGTGCTAAAAGAACGTATTTGTCGTCTCGTGTGCTTTTCCTGTTCATGTTCGTTTTTGTCGGTGCAATTTTGAAACAGACTGTTTCATCTACTTGCGCTTAGGATATCACTTCATCATATTTTGGAACAATACTTGATGGAAGTAGGATACTCATTATAATGAAAATCGGTAACTGCCAATTCAGATGATAATTAGAAGTATTCGAAACGATGTGTGATCTCAAAATCCCCGAATTAGAGTAATTTAAGTTAAATAGAACTGGATGTTTTTCGAACCATTACAATTCGTCAGTTTCATTGTTTTATTATGATTAATTTCATGTCTGTATAAACATGAACGCTTGATCACATGTGACAGTTTTCGTACATATATCTCTCTAGCTAAAATGTTATTCGCTTAAATAGCGCTCGATGAGTCATTCTCTTCTCCACGTACATACTTACTCGAATACTACTATTACCCTACAATTATGTTGGAAAGCAAATCTGAAACATAGATTTCATGTCCATTCTTCAAAGCAGGGTTAGCTATCCACCATAGGATGACTCTTAAAACGTTTTGCTTGTGAAAGTCCGTAAACAATTTTTAACCTTGTTCAACCAAATTAAATGAGAATCCATATCAAAATGCTACTTAACGCTCGTAATATGAATGTTTCCTTTATTACTGGTTTGTCCAACAAGGACTGTTTCTATTTGATTATTTATCACACAGAGTTCAGGTATTTAACAAAGCAACATTTCATCTTAGTTAACCAATGAGTCCTGAAAAGCTGACGACTTACCTGATCTCAGTCATGGACGAAACTATAGACAATATCTGGGACCCCGAATCGGCAACAATTTTGCAGGCTAATCACCTTTCAATTGCATGGTTTACATTTATGATTTGAGTTGAGGTGATTCAAGTCTCTATAATTCATCGATATTCTTGACGTCCCAGTTTGCATTATTAGCAAAGTATTCAACACTAATTTTCTTATTTACTGAACGACGTCGCTAGGACATAAAGTGCGTGTAGAATACATAACACTGTTATTAACAAAAACAACATTCCAATTAAATTTTGCTTTGTTCGAAAAAATCTTCAAAAAATAACACTCATTTTTTTTCAATTCTGCTATTATTTGTGAAATTTCTGATCTTTAATTAAAAGGACGTTTCAGTTAGTCGTGAATAATAATTAGTTGTTCCACAATGTCGCACTATAATATCATGGTCATTTATATTTTTGTCAGTAAGTGACCTTAAAATTTTATTTTGAATATTATATAGGATTGTGATGCTTTGAATGTTATATAAACCCATAGAAATTTCGATTAATTTGACTTCACACCATGAAAATGTGGATAGAACCATTTCTTCTATTATTATGCCGTTGGTTTGGATTTTGTGGTGAGTGGATTCATATTGTGTGATGTTTCAAATTTTGGTTTGGTACATAAGTTGAATATTCATATTGATTACTGACTGAAAGTCTTGCCGGAACTTCATATTATTCATAGCATTAGTGGAAGCATCAAGTCGCAATCAATAATGAATAGCAGTTGATCGATGATAGATGATCGTAATATGTATGTTATCGCGTTTCTACATTTCCATTGAAGCTGAAAAAGTGTATGGGATATTGTGATTTGTTTTTTTTATTCGTTAATCAGTGACTTCTGTCGAGCTATTGAACTCTAAAAATTTGATCTAGTGCCTCGTATTTTGATAGGAAGTTTACTCTCTTGCTTCACTTTTCCAGAGTCGATAAACAACGTGCCCCAATTCAATTTATTTACTTCTGCTCTCACACTTATCACATCCTTTTAAAATGCCACTATTCAGTTTCAGATACTACGGAAATCAGTCAATCATATGGTGAGTATGAAAAGGATTGAATTTATTTTTCCTCTGTTTTCATCTGTTTCGAAAAATTACCAGTTCACCAGAATGCTTTATTTCGATCATTGTCATACAATAATTATGAACTCATGACTATTGAGTTCGATGTTGAAGTTACTGGAAACGAATGTTTAGTCTAATTATTATTCTTTGTTTTTAAGCATTGTATGAGAATTCTAAAATTACATTATCAGTTTTGCAAATAGGTTAACATTTTACACAGCTTCATAGTGAATCAGAATGTCATATAGGACTAGCCTGAATTTTTACTGAACGAGGAAATTACTGCTGATAGATACTTGACACATGATTTTAAATATATTCAGCGGAAAAATAACTAATTGTCATCAGTTGTGGTTTACTAGTAGGAATCACAACATACATTGATATGTGTGTTCGGAAATAAACTACATCATGCTGAAATCTGATGTTTGTTGAGTAATGTACGTGGTAAATACTTGAAATAGGAGGTCCTGTTTCAAACATTCTGCAGTACTCGGACAATAAATACCTCTAAGAATCCACCAAACCATATGGTACAATATATCAATTCACATCCAAAACACCTTATTTTATATGTTCCATATATGTAATCTCAGTTTCAGTTCCATTCATCCACATCAAATACTGATCATGATGTTTCAAAACATTAGTTAGGGAATATAACAAGAACACACATTCCAAAGCCACCTCACAAATGTTAACATGATATCTCCGATATTGAAGTGAATGAATATTACGTATTGTTTATTCATGTACAAGACCTAGTATCTCTTTAACGTAACCGAACATTTATTGTCATATTCTTCTTCTCAATACTTTCTTTTCTAGAATCAGTAAAAGAGCAATTAAATAATTATCGTGAAGCCTATGTTGATACAAAATATCAACACTGTATGTTGTACTTTTGTGGTTATTATATGAGTAAACTTACTCTTTATTTATACGATTTAAAGCGAACGAGATTTCACCGCCTTTAAAACAATGTGTTTATTCCCACAATTTCATGAGAACACAAAGCATCATCTATGGATGAGAACTTCCTAGGTTGAATGTTTGATAGTTGTTTTTGTATTAGTTTATGATCTGATCAGATTTGTCAGTAAATTCATCAGAACAAAACTGACATAGAGTATAAATGAGAGAAATGGATGTATACACTTACATCAAAACAGTGAGAACCACTTATTATTATAAATGGTTAAAATATTCGATTTTGAAATTGGTAGGTGAATGTTTTACTTTTCATTACGTAAAATAGGTACTTCATAACTATCAATTATAAAATTCACTAAACCTTGCATTATAACTTTCACTGATGATATTTAACATAAACAGAATTCAATATCCAAACCCACAGATTCTAACTTCTATTACGATTTGTTTGAACATTTGTAGATCTTAGAGACTTACTTTACGTTCGAATTAAAACTAATAGGTCCTTTATCAACAAAGGTAAATAATCTGATAGATATTTAAATGCTTTATTACAAATTGCTTTGAGATAATAAACACTAGGTAAATATGAGTATTGTTCGTTATTTAAAAGTGGAATGATTCGAATCTTGAACGTCCTTATCACTTTTCCGTTTAGAATGTTTGAAAGAAGAAGGATTATCGTATTTTAAATGGGCTCATCAAACCATTTCGAGTAAGTGTACTTTATCATAATATTTCACCGTTTCAACAAAACACAATGAAATAACTATGGTACTATTTTAGTGAACATTTTACAATACTATGTTACAAATGCAAATCATTAGTACATATAGGAAACAGGTTATTGAATGAAATACACATAGAAAATGTGTAATATTGTTTTGTAGCATCATTTTCAAATATGATGGGAACCTATAACTACACATTCTGCACAAGTAAAATGCACAGAATTATTACAAGAACAGGGTTCCAAATAAATTAATTCGAAAAATATCATACAAATTAAACGTTACATCGAAAATAAAATCCTTACTATACTGAGCGCATTATCGCACTAAAAGCGAAACGGATTGTATTCTGAGCAGTTATCACCTTGAAGTAAAAACGTTCGTCATCAAGTGGCTGATCGGCTAAAAATGATGTCCTTCAGTTTATAACCTGTCCTAACACTGAGTGTTGCAAATAATGCATTTTATGTTTC
>NC_031495.1:44061597-44065037 GCF_000237925.1 Schistosoma mansoni | reverse complement strand
ATCTCCCATTGACCTTTTAAATTTTTTAGTGATGCAAATATGATCGGTCTGGTTCTCTGTAGTTTGAGCCAGTGAGACCCATATAGCTTTGTGTATGCGATTGTGGGGGTATATTGTGTCGCCTATAACCATTTTGTTGAATGCCTACAAATTCGCAAACCTGTCATTATTCTCGTTACTTTCTGTCAACCCGTATAATCCCATGATATCTTCATATACGGTGTTGTCCATTCCGACCTGGGCGTTTAGGTCTCCCATCAGAACGATCAGGTCTTTTTCTGGGCACTTCGCTATGAATAATTGCAGCCGCTCGTAAAACTGTTCTTTATGGCCGTCGTTGCTATCATCGGTGGGTGCATAACACTGGAAAACACCCATTGTAATTCCTTCCTTCTTTGTTTTGAAGGATACTTTAGTGATTCCGGATTCATGAGATTCCCATCCTATAAGTGCTTTACGTGCTTCTTTAGAAATCATCAGAGAAATTCCCTGAATGTATAAAGCATTTTCATCTTCATGACCAGAGTACAGCAGCATCTTTGCCGAATCTATCTTTTTTTGTCCAGATTGGTTTCAATGGGTTTCACTTCATCTGAGCACCTTCAAGCACCTCATTTTTGCAGCTATTTGGTTGATGCTCTCAGTCTCCCACATTGTTCGAAAATTTCATGTACCCATATTGTTGCTCTGATTGTCAAAAGGGGCAACGTTCTCGTGACCTTCGAAGAATTTCTGCTTTCACTATGAGGCATCATAATTCTTCCTCCAACTCGGTGGACAGAGCTTAAATAGTTTAATTTCTTACTGTGGTTAGCGTTTTCTAAACAAATTTGTTTACTACGGGATCGGATTGCTGACCCCATACCCAACTCGCCTCCTTTACTCTTTCTTGGAACCGGGAGTAACCCTAAGAAAATTACATGCGGAGTTGAATAGTGGACATAGTTGCTTGCAATGCTGCAATTTTACTGAACATAACAACTAACTTCTATTGATGCTCTTTGAACAAAGTAATATTGCCATGAATTTTAGTATTAATGCAATAAGCCAATACAAAATATTTTTTTTCGAATGGATGGTTACATTGAACAGCAAACTCAGAGTATGATATCCAGTACCATTACCTATGAAGCTGTATATCCGTGTATAATCATGAATTTGAAATGATAATAACTATCAAGAATGTAAACAATAAATCTAAACTATAACTTCATCCTTTATGCAACATTATATGTCGTTTATGGTGTGTTTATCCACTAGATTAACGAAAACTAGCTTTTTTGTTCAAATGCACGACACATTTTATAGTGTGAACAATGTAATTTGTTGAAATAACTGCATGTGCTTTTCTTAAAGTTTAATCAATACATTTGAATTACAAACGAAATAGATAACATTATGACAAGGTAATGTAACTGCCAAGAAACGAGTAATTCAATATCAATATTTATGGGTATATTGCCATAGTAAGAAGTAGAAAGAATAATAGGTTTGAGAGCATTATTAAACAATCGATAAGATACAAACATAAGTCCGATGAACTCCACTAAACAGTGATCACATCTGCTATGACTGCGTCATCACTGATTGGTATGTCGGAAATACCCCAAGCAACCAATAGAGCGGAAATAAAGGCGAACAAAGGGGAAATAAAGCGGATGAAAGAGTAAATATCGGGTAAATGTCGATTTTTCCCTCTTACGTTGTGTATTTAGGGGAAATTTGTAGACAAATATACGTAACGTGCCGTGTTTGAACATGCAGCTTCCTGTACTTATATTTTCGTATACGTCTACATACTAACGTACGGTTTAATAAAAAATGAGAACTATTAACATTAACAAAAGTAAGAAAGCGCAGAAACTGGGACTTTCCTTAGATGTATATATATTTACTTTGTTGTTTGTATAACTAAAGTGTTCCGAAGTGCTTGGTGGCCATCACAAATAGCTTACGTGATGTGAGTGGTGTGCTCTCTGTTTTCTTTATGTTCACTATCACTAATTAGCTTGTCCGTCCTGTAAGATGAATTCAGGTAAAGTCAGTAAGAGAACTCGTAGACGTGGGGAAACTGTGAACTTGTCAAGCGTCCTTGGCTGTCATAGATCGACTTATAACCGACGGTGGAATAAAATACGAACAACTTTCATGATAAAACATAACTTGTTTTCGTTTAGTAAGTTTGCTAATGAAAACACGATTAAAGGTAACTTTAACAGTGACTGATTTTGAATTGATAGCATTCAACACAGAAACTAATCGTAATGAGATTCCATTAACTGTAAATGCATCCAGTAGCTACAGCTATGAAAGGCTTCTGGATGATAATGGTACGTGTAAGAAGTGAATTCGTTAATATATTTCTTATAGGATGTCATGACGTTAATTTGTGCTCTCAGAAGACCGTAAATCGTAAAGAAAGGATCAACAAGATTTTAATGACAAAAATCTGTTTGATCACAAGAGATGCTGATCAGCCCCTGAATGATTTCCGAGATTTTGTTCCAGGCTTACCGAGTAGCATCAGAAGTGTCCTGCGGACGTGCACAAGTGTTCAACCGAAGTTCATCAGCAGTCTGGTTTACTACCATCTCGGATTGAAAACCAGTCTGCTAAGATATGTTGAACTTTGGTTGTGTACTTGTGATTTTGATACTTTAGGTTTGTATATTAATGTAGATGGACTTTCTATTTCAAGTAGCTCTAATCAACATTTACAGCCTATAATAGGACGGATCGTTGCTCCAAGGTTTAGTGACGTGTTCATGATAGGGGTTTATGGAGGGAATACTAAGCTAGCAGAATTCCACGAAATTTCTACTGACACCATTTCTGGAATAAAAGAAATGACTGACGTGGGTTTGCTTAGTGTTAAGTTCAATAAATACATAGCTATGAAGCCGTCTGCTGCAATATGTGATGCACCTGATCGTTCTGATGTTAGATACATAGTTAATCACAATGGGAAGACAGGTTGCGACAGGTGTATTGTAGTTTGGTGACGGCTTGACGGAAAGATGACTTTTCCAAATGGTGAATATACGTTACGAACTGACGACAGCTTTTGTCATCAGACTCAATCAATTACTTATACTTCTGTTAGTGGGATATAGATTGGATTAAGCATGTTTTATGCATGATAGTGTTGCTGCGCGCTGATTGGTTAATTTTAAACCGATCAGCCCGGGCATATTATTGCAGAAAAATCTATAAGCTTCTTATGTATATACTATAAGTATATGAACATTATTTAAACTATTGATTGCTGTTCACTTATCATTATTATTTTGAATACAATTTCTTTCCTGTTCAACGTGTTCTGATTTTGGGGTCTTGTCGAGTGTCATTGTATAAGAATACTAAGCAATAGGAATAGCTGGGTCGTTTATATAGCAAAAACACAATTATAACAACTTCTAAAAAGAGGAATCACTGCAATT
>NC_031495.1:44029244-44061397 GCF_000237925.1 Schistosoma mansoni | reverse complement strand
CTCTTAATGACCATGTTTCACATCCGTAAAGTAGAACAGAATGAACGTGGAGAACTACTACAACCATCGTCATCAAGAAGGTACAAGTATTTATATACAGTTGTCTTAGCAAAATCCTGAACATTCACTGGCCAGATACTATCAGCAACAGTGCGTTATGGAAGGCGACAAACCAGCTTCCATCGTAAGAGGAAATTGGGAAAAGACGTTTGAAGTGGATCGAACATACATTAAGGAAATCACCAAACTGTATCATGAGGCAAGCCTTAACCTGGAATCCTAAAGGGAAGCGGAAAAGAGCAAGGTCAAAGAACACATTATGCTGGGAAATAGAAGCAGATATGAAAAGGATGAATAACATCTGGAAAGAACTGGAAAGGATTGTTGAGGAGAGGGTTGGATGGAGAATGCTTGTTTGCGGCCGATACTCCTTCACGAGGGGTAACAGGCGTAAGTAAGTACGTACTATTATATAACTGGAGTGATAAAAAAGCAATAACTTACCTAAAAATCATCATAACTAAAGATAGTCTGTGGAAACCAAAGAGATATACTCATTATTTCTATTATTATCTATTATCTATTGAAGCAGTGTTTTGAGCATATTTTAATTAAATGACATAAAATGAATGGTAACTCTTTTTTATTTATGAAACAACTATCTAGTATTTCTTAACTTTAAATGCTTATCAAAGGTCAATTCATAATGTTAACTACAAAACTCAACAATCTTCATTAACCTCTTACTTCTAATACTTGGTTGAATATTTTATAAATCAACAATGCTGTTCAATCTCTGATAAGTATTTAGTACTTATAAGCATTGTAAGCAAAGATGGATAGTGGCTAGCAGTGGAATCCAGGACGCGCGTTTCGTCCTATTTAGGACTCGTCAGCTGGATGTACCTGCATCTCAGAGTTAAGTTACTCATTGTTCCAGTGAATAAAAGTGAAGAGAATTTAGTGAGGAAATCGTTTACTTGAGCTGTACACCCACATTTATAATTGTTCGACAAATATATGACTCTGTGAAATTTCTAACCCGTAAATTATTTTCGTACACCTATTCTTCTCTACTCTCTCTATGATTATACAACCTTCCTTTCATATTTAAAATCTCAGGTCATTTTATGAAATAATCTCTGCTATCCTTCCATGGACTTACATATTTGTCGAAGCAGTTTAATTATGAATGAACAGTTCAAGTAAACGGTTACATCAAAAAGTAGATTTCCTTCGATGGACTGCGTGAATTTACCAAATGTATGGTTTACTTGAAATTGATTTTGAAAGGTTGTTTGTAGGAGTCTCAGAGAATGCCACAACTTTCTACAGAAGTGTAACTGGTTTATATCATTTAAGCCTGCCACAAAGTAAGTTCCTTAAACTTCGTTCCCTAGTCCCTTTGTTTTAGCATTTGATTTGCACTTAAAATCTTTATCAGAGAACCAGAAGTTTAACTACATAGGTTTTTGATGACGTTTCTCCATGTACTGATAAATACTTTCATTCCTAAGTAGTTCTTCAGTCTTCCTAATGATACTTTCCTTTTACTACCGATGTTGTGTAGAAATAGTTAGAAAATTACGATTAAACCATTCATCCAGAGAGAGTTTTCTTGAGTTACAAATGTTAACCACCGTTTAGAGAATTTACGAGTTCTTTAGTAACAAGTACATAGGAAATACTGAAGAAAGAACCTCTGTTACTCAAAATTTATAGTTTAAGGAAAGCAAAGTCTTCACAATTGTGACACCTAGGTTTTTCACGCATAGTGAAGACAATTGCGAAATTGTTCAGTTTCCACAGATTACACCGTAGTGGGTTTTTGGATAGGCGATGACAATGAGTCTTAAATGAGGAAACAAATAGCTGTTCAATACTTCCTGATTTTTGATGGCTGCCTAAAATCCGTGTGTGATAGAATCTATGGAGATAGTGGATATTCCTGTCGTGTTTAAATAAACAAACTCCATTTTCATATCATTTTTAAGATACCATTGGAATGAAATGACTGCTGCTTGAACTATGATAATTCACTTATGGCGAAGACGAGATATCCGTCTATCAATTAAGGGACGAGTATACTGCCCAGCAGTTCACTCTGTTCTACTTTACGGCTGTGAAACATGGCCATTAAGAGTAGAAGATACTCGTAGGTTACTAGTATTTGACCACAGATCCCTTAGAAATATTGCTCGCATCTGCTGGGATCACCGGGTAAGTAATAGTGATGTTAGACACGGGGTATTAGGGAATGATGGTAAATCAGTTGATGAGGTCATGAATCTTCATCGACTGAGATGGTTAGGCCACGTGTTACGTATGCCTGAACATCGATTACCACGACGCGCTATGCTGACTAGTATAGGGGATGGTTAGAAAAGAGTTAGAGGCGGCCAAACCAAAACATGGCATCAGTCATTGAAGTCACTAACTTCTAGTCTGAGCCATGTTGGTAGATGCAGACTACCTGGTTGGGGTCCGCGTGACTATCGTAACCAATGGTTGGAGACTCTGTGTGACATGGTTCAGAATCGATCACAATGGCACAGGTGTATACACTCTTTATCTTCCCTTAAACCTTAAGATTAAAATTGCTTTATAACGTTCTTCCTTCCTATACTATATCCTTATATACAACCTATCTTTTGTATACTACCACCACTAAATTAACTATTTCTATGTATTCGGTGTTGATCTTGTTGTGCTAACGAGGTATGGCAACTTTGACCGATGCATAAATGTGCCTGGTCCTACTTTGTAGCTGAATGACTGATCTATGATAATTGCGGGATATCTTTTTCTTCTGATAGAAATAATTGTGACAAATAATCTAGTCAAAAGTAATCCTAAGTATCATGATTAATATTATATTTTGGGTCACTTCCTCTTCTTTTGAGTTTCTGACTGATTCTATAATCCCAATGCATTTCTTCAACATACGAGGATATAACATAAGATTCTCATGTTCATTCGTTTTCATATAGGATTTCAAAAATTATAATGTAGGAGATAATCGTAGCTACCAAGTGAATTATTTTGATGCAACCAAGAAAAAACGAAAATTAAATAAACGGGAATCCTATCAAAAATCAAATTCATTAAATGTGGAGTCGAACTTCAATCGATATACAATAAATAATATATTTTTAATACCCTAATGAGTAGAAAAACTAGATTTTCTGATGTTTCGTGACTCAGTGTAAGCCACTTCTTCAGAGAATAAATAACCCAATTAACATTAATATCAAATTACTACAAAAGGGCTTTTCCAATTACAAAGAAAGGAGAGTAGCTGAAGCGTTCCATATGATGCTTAGTCCTACTGCTTTCAATAGAAAGGAAGGCCTTACCATACAACCTACTTGGACTATCTATCCTAGTCACCTAGTCTGATATAATTTACAATTCATACCATTACATTACAAATTAAACTCTATCCTTCCTCATTATAAAGGTCGCACATTTTTCATCATTAACAGTGCACACATACACACACACAAATTTACATACATGCCGCTTATGTATCACCTTGACCGAAATGACATGACATTGATTTATTCAGACTTGTTTTTTTGATTGATCTCACTTAATATTCGTGTTGTTCCGTTGTACTATTTAAACTTGGGTTAATGTTAATTTGGTTATTTATTCTCTGAAGAAGTGGCCTACACTAAGTCACGAAATGTCAGAAAATCTAATTTTTCTACTCATTGGGATATTACAAATATATTATTTACTTAAAACAATCTATCCAATGCTCAATTTATTCAAAATTATCAAATCAAAACTGGTAATGATACCTATAAATACACAACAGTTTATGATGTAAAAAGCGCCAAAAATATTTTTCTTAAATACAATAATAAAAATTAATTTAATATGAATAATATTTATTCACAAGGTAAGTAAATTAGAAATTATAGTGACATCTGATCATGATTATTAAAAACTTCTACAACCAAACAACAACAAAAATCAGACTTTTTAAATTATTTCACCATAGAAGATGTAATTTAATACTCACATGAGAAAAAAAAGAGCGATGGTAACTAACAAGAAAATCGATAAGAAAAAAACACGGGATATATATAAATTATTGCTGAATAAATTTACTATCGAAGATTTTTTTATTCCCTTAAAGGATGATTAGGTAGTTATCATTACTGTTGAACTTATTAAATTCTAAATTTTTGATTCATACTTAATTGAATTATTTACTTACTTAAGCCTGTTACTCCCAATGGAGCATAGGCCGCCGACCAGCATTCTCCAACCCACTCTGTCCTGGGCCTTCTTTTCTAGCTCTATCCAATTTTTGTTCATTCTTCTCATGTCTGTCTCTATTTCTCGGTGTAATGTGTTCTTTGGTCTACTTCTTCTCCTTTGGTTTTTAGGATTCCATGTGAGAGCTTGTCTTGTGACGCAGTTGGGTGATTTCCTGATCTTGGTGAATTATTTACTCAATTAAATATAGAAAATCATAGATTAGAGACAGTAACTTTAATATAATACAAATAATGTTCGGTATATGCGCTTAAAATTTTACTATTTTTAGTTTGACTTATTTTCAGAGTGGTAATTAAAGTAATTTAATTTTGTGGAGAATTTAATATTTTCATAGTTGAAATCATGAGTCAATTGAAGCTAGACCACCATGGAAAACCTGGATGCACTGGGATATACATGATTAAATACACGAATGTACATTAAATATACTAATTATCATAGTGATTTATACAAAACCTCAGATTATCTAAAATATCAACTATAAAACAGTACATCGGGAAGTGATCGGAGAATTTAAGTGGCGATATATATTGTTAACTTCTTGCTACGTTTCGTTTTCTACTAACATATTATAGGCTCTAACACGAATTGGACTGGAATTACATGACATTACGCCATCGAATTCCCTCAATTTCGTATACCTTCTCAAAGGTAGAATCTCGAATATACTATAACAATACGTATTTGATATATTCATACCACCTTTTTATCACATCTGTTTATGTTATCATTTATATTTTATTCACTAAAGACAGCTCTAAGCTTACAAGATTAAGATTCGCCATTGTATCCTGTCAACCAATAATGCAGTATTGTGAAGTGGTGCTTACATACCATGAAAACATTCCAAGTTTTGTACTATTAACAAGTCATATATAGTCAGCCTAAAGTAATCGCAACTTTCCCAATAACATATCCTTATTTTCAGTAACACTGTTTGTTAGTTCGTATAAACCTGATCATACCTGTAAATTAGCGAGCCTATTGTAACCATCTTCTTAAAATAATACTATTGTTTAGTTGTGATATCAGTGATTTAGCAACGGTTATATACAAAATAAACTGCCTAAATGATAAACATTATTACAGTGATCTAACAAGATGTTCTCTTGACATTAATCCACATCTACAAGTACGGAGATAGATCTGACTATAAATCTATGAAAACTTTCTTGCTGAGTGTGAACTGAAAAGAAAATGGTTTTAAAAATAACGTTCGTTGCAATAGACAATGGTCTCGAGTCATTATTGTCAGGCATCTATATTTAAATCCAAGAACAATGAACTCAGCTGTCATATGAACAGAAAACGTGGGAAAACCATTTGTATAAATCTCGTACTAAGAGTAATTCAAATATCTAGCTTAGAGTAAACACATTTGTTTCATTAAATCACTACAATTTGAATTGAAAGCTACGATGAGACTTATCAATCAACAAACGAGAAATGCGTTAGTAGCAATCATAACTAAAACACCAATATACATATTATCCTCTCTATATGTAGAAAAATTAATGCATAAAATATACAACCACACAATTTACCAAATTACGTCAGCTAAAATTAGTTAGGAAAAAAGCAGACGGAAAAATGAGAAAAAGAATGAAATCAAACAGAGGTTAGCAAATATGATGCATTGAAAATAAGTTCAGCAGTTAGACAATGAAGCAAATAAATTGTTGAGTGTCGTAACTGTTCTTAAAATCATTTGATTGTTCATAAATGTATGTTGTACAAGCATTAGGGTATATCTTTATTGAATAAAAGGAAATAATAGAAAACGGAATACATATTAAGCGAACCAAATCTTACGAAACATCATCATCAACGTGTTTCATAAGTGAAAAATAAAATAATAATAAATGAATACAAACTTAGTGATTACGCAATAATAGGAATGAACAAATTGAATAAGCAGTAACATTTAGTTTATAATAGAAAATAAATTATATTGAAAATGTTAAAGACTAGATGATTAATCAATGAATAACACGAGTTGACTTTTATTGAATGACATCGTAAAATAAAACCAAAGTGAAGGTTCTCGATAAGGTGGTTTCCTTTTTAGAATCTCATTTATCTAAATGTAAACATTATTAAAAAGAAAAACAATGAGATAATACAATTATATCATCAATCAATCAGTTGCAGTGAATCTTGAGTAAAGGCACTAGTGTGTTAAATGTTCAAGGTGTTATAAATGATTAATGTATTGTACATTTAACATTTATTGTAATATATATGAAAAGTAACTGGTGTACAGAGATGAAAATTTCAAATCATTAAACTGATTTTGTAGACTTTAAGTCAACTATCAGAGAATAAGAGTAGACAAACATGATAGTAGTGATAATAATTGAAAATAATAAAGATTATAGTGTTAAGAATTAAGTCAGTGGAGTGAATGTACAAATCAATATATTATTTCCAATATTAATGAAAAGAGGAAAATACTAATTCATTCAACTAGAAGAGCTGTAGCATTCATATTAACAGTAAAATTAGGGGAAGATGGAAATGAAAAAACTTAACAATTGATTAAAGGTGATAATTCAATATAGGGTTAAATTGATATAACCAGTTGGAACAAAACCTTGACGTGTTCCATCTTCAGATACTACAGCTGTCCATCCAGAATTAGTTGAATCTACTTTTAAAACATAATACAGTTCTCCAGGCTTTGTTGCTAAATATGTAGTTCCATCACCTGATGGGAGGAAAAATGAGAAAAAATAAGAATTTCCATTAACTTAGGGGTCAGGTGATTAAATGTTTATGATGAAAGTATTGAAATGCATATTGAACTTATTAATATGATTTTGTGTAAGAATTTCAACCGATTAATAAAAATATATGTGAGGATCGTATCTTGCATGTTTAAAAAAACAAACTGGGCTTACTTAAATATCTCTAAATGGTAGGAAGATTCATTCTATGCATTTGCACTTATCACATAGAATCGAAATAGATAGACAGTCAAATTTGATCACATATAATAAAGCAATATCAACCTGATATGAGATATTGCCTTCCATTAGTAGTATGAAAATTATTTTAAAGAATTTTGGCAAAGAACTACCACAAAGACATATCGACTTTATACTGGTACAGATGATCAGAAATCAGAAGCCATAAAACTTTCGTTCATATATTCAACAATTCATGTGTTAATTCACTAGGAATGTGAGTCACAACTCCTTATTACTGTAAATAAAAAACGTTAGCAGCATTTACGAAACTGTTACTTAAAAATCGCTACTTAGGGCGGTAAAATATTTACAAGCTTTTGTGTATTGCTAGTTAAAATGAATAATATTACCAGTGGTAAACAAATAGTTGAACAGAACAATTTGCAGCTCATCTGAAACTCAAAGCAATGGCGATTGAGTTTGAGTGGATAATCAACAGACAACTACTATATTTTGCTTCCAATTTTGGCTTTGAATAGTTTACTAGTAATATCTCAGCAATCGCCACTCATTGTCTAATACATTGAGCTACACGAAAGTACTGTATTGGTATGACCGTCTAATAAAAAAACTATCAATCATTTCTTTTGTTAGATTAAAGCTATTGCTGTAACCGATTTTTAGATAAAGACAATAGGAGCTAAATAACCAATGATGTGGTGTGGGTTGCTTATACCCACATAAGTAGTATATGACGATGGTGAGGCATAGAATGTATTTCAGTAGAGGATCGATAAGGAAAGAACGGGAACGAAACGTAATCGGTATGAAAATGCATGAACGATGAAATCAGAGACGATGAACTGATGCTTGCAGAAGGAACAGTCAGGATTGAGACAACTGATTGATAGTTTGCAAATTAACTGTTTACTGTATGGTTGCCAGATTTTAGTGAAATATTCTGTAATTTTGTGCTCAAATATATTCAGTTGTCCCCACTCGTGTTCTTGTTTACTATAAAGAGAATAGTTAGATGAACATTGGATAGCTGTCTTAAAATGTTCCTTTTTAATTACTCTACATCGTAACATGAAACTCGTCAATGTTACATAGATTTCTGGAAAACAACTTCCGCTACATTTGTGGCAAATGCAGCTTCCAACCCATATTATACAGAGCGAAATTTCAATTTTAACAAAATACTGTGCGAGATCCATCAGAAGCTTTAGGTAGTTTTAAAAAGGAAAACCATACAGACATTTATTATGAACACAAAAGGCATAAAAAAGAAAAGTCTCTTGACCACCCTACTATAAAAAAAACATATAAGTATTCGTCTGTATACAAATGATTCTGATTTCCTCGTGCAAAATCAAAAATTGAAAATAAAATGGTTGGTTGTGTTATCCATATTATTGATTTAACAAGCTGATAATCACTGCTGGCATGTCAATGGTAAAAAGAATAAAATAAGGACTCTAGAGGAACTATACAACTAAATGTTCCCTCTTGAAACACTTATTTAATTTCTGACTTCCTAATGACAATTAGGCAGAGAATTTTTTTACAAACTTATTATATATTGTTTGAGTACTTCATCTAGCAAGTTCTCGAAAGTATGCCTGTAAAGAACACTATATCAATCCTGTTAGTATGATTTTATCTTAGTTTTCCATTTAGTATTTTAATTTTAGAATGTGACCACCACACTTTTGACTATCGCAATATCAGAATAAACTAGGACATATAACCAGTAATATATTTACTGAGACTTTTTATGGATTCCGCGTGTTGGTGTTTAATCATAGACATTGTGTCGATAAGTTGGGCAAATTTCAAACCAGTTATCTCTTAATAAGGTGAACTACTTTAAAGTTTTACGAATATCTGAACTAAATTTACATCAACTATAAGAGTCATTAGGTTGACTTGAGAAACAATTTCCTTGCCACGGACTGACCTATAGGAAAAAAGAGAAATTTTAAGTAAATCGTTGCTGATCGTTGATCTAACTAGTCTTTTTCTAGTTATTACTCATTGGATGGTAGTCTTCTAACAGGTAATCTGTTTGTCACACTTGTATTTGCATGTTCTGAAATAGTTATTCATTTTGAATGTATGTAGTTGTACAGTTTCTGAGTTTTTCCTACGAAAGATTTTCAAGGTGTGAGATAGTGCAAGACGAGATATCTGTATAGTATGATAGCAAATATGATTGGATCATTTTGTGTTTGGTAATTTCACAAATACTTATATTATTTTTAAATGACCAAAATCCGAATAGGCATAATCGCAATAAAGGCTTGTTAGATAACGAAAGAAATAGGTTATGAGAATTAAAAATCGTGCAACGGCAACCAAATCCGAATAGGCATAATCACAATAAACAGATTAAAGTAGTGTCAAATGATTTAGATTTCTTAATATTTTCTTTACCTTCATATTCGTACAGAGCAGAAGCATAGCCAACATATCGAGTTCCTGCATGTAGATCCGAACTGCTGTTTACAGTACTATTATCTTTACTGTTATTCGTAGCATCGTCAGGATCCGAATCAAATGAATTATCACTTTCATCATCTTCAAGGCTGTGAATTCAGACAAAATAATACATTTAAAAGTGAACAGGAAATGAAGTCAATAGAAGTAGGATCAATATTTTCACATAGATAACAATATACAACCTAAAAAAAGCTTATTGATTTGTTGACATTGTTAATAATGTACTAACACGGTCAATTTGATGATAGCTACTTAGTTGCTAGTAAGTGGATGCTTAATCTCAATATGCAAAGGCTTGTTAGATAACGAAAGAAATAGGTTATGAGAATTAAAAATCGTGCAACGGCAACCGAGAACAATGGATCGAAGTAACTCAGCGAACTATCAGTACACGTTTAAATGAAAACCAATTATATCAAGATTTTGCTTTAATATTTACAAAGAAATTGCCACTTAGACTTTCCCTACCCACTTGTCTTTGTAAAGTAATTTTATTTCATTATAATGTTACGCGGTGTAGATATATATGGATAGGTAAACATCAATACCAGTGTGTTGAATATAACTAATTCATTCTTGAGGTATTAAACTTCAGAGTGACTTTTTCTTACTTAATTACCATGTTACACTATTGCAGTTACTAAATATAACACAATGAATTGTATCCATTATATTTTATGTTCAGTTGTTACCAACAAACAACAAGTTCAACAAACAGACAGAACTATTCATTTTTTTTGAAATTCCTACTTAATAAGTTCAAGACTATTTGTGTACTTTAATAAGAATTTATTTGCTTATTTTTTTTAAAAAGAAACTAAACTAAAATTAAAAAATAAAAAAGTGTTGACCTTGAAGCCTCTCAGTTAGTGTGTAGATTGGAAAATGAAATAAACTGATTAAAGTACCACCTTAAAATAAGCAAACAAACAGGATTTATCATATTCTAGAGAAGTTAACTAGTTGATAAAAGATTAATAGATGATTATAGTATGCAATAATTACAACTAGAATGGTTAAATACAAATGAACAAAAGAAATAAATGGATAGATTGACCAACTTACGATTTAGTATTTACAGATCGAATCTTAGAAGTATTTGTGTTATTATTGATCACAGCACGTGAACTAAGCCTTTCAGCTATTGATTCAGCTTTTGTATAGGCTAGATCACCACCTAGATTGTTGAATTTCACCTAAAAATTATTAGATTATTTTTGTAATGAGCAATTTAATGATAGTTTCATTATAATTAATGATAGAAACTTAAAGAACTCAACATTTATAATTCAAAGGTATAAAGAAACAAGTAATTAGTAGTAGTATTTTCGTATGATCTAATTCTTAACTAAAATGTTAAAGATGTGAACTGATAAATCAATAAATAGCTTAATCTTACAGATTTCTACTTCCAGTGGTAAGATTTCAACGAGTACGGAGCTAACACAAAAACTACTCACAAAAAGGTCGTGTGTGACCGACCTCAAGCAGTTGTCGCTTGGGCACTGCGATCATGCTCTCAGGTCACTAAGACCAACTCTAATCCCATTTCCTTTTCAGGTACCTCTAGAACACTTCCATAGTTTGGGCAACCGGGAAGTGATAACTACCCTCATACCTCTAACAGCACTCAAGACCACTAAAACTGAAAAAAACTCGCTTGGCTTCAAAGTTGAAGATTTAATCCATTTAGTCATGCAACCACCCAAATGTAAACGTTTAAGAGATATTCGGGTGACTTGATTCTCTCTATCACCAACAATAACAAGGCTGAAATCAGCGTTCAGTGCATCCAATATTATAAATTTTATAACAGTAAAAAAGTCAGCATCAATTAACCAGTATTTTAAAAAAAATCCCCCTTTAACAAACATGCAAACTGTAACTATTCAAAAACATATTTTATTTTTAAATAGTCAGTGTCTGTCATTCATGTTTAATGGAGAAAGCTTTCTACCGGTTCAGCTAGGACAACTATCCATTTTCATGCATCACATATCAAATTTATGCATTCTAGTGTAATTGACTGGTAGTTTCCTCAGAAGAGGAACGAAGAGGAGAATATTCCAGTAAATATGGTGTCTACATTTAAGTTTTCCAGTGAGCATCGTGATAGGTTGTAAGCTTCTTTTTATAAAAACGCGTAAGTATGCTTAGGATTTATAATTATTTGGATGAAACAAATCCGACTGAAATATTTGAATGTTTTAAGAAACTGGTCTAAACGATTAAGGACCCCTTGAATACTCAGTATCAGGTGGTATTCGTCAACGTTTTTCAGTTACTTGAAGATGCAGACTTTATAGTCGAGATAAGTAAGTATTTCGTAATCTATGGTTAGACGCGTCAGGTGAAGATATAGCTTTAGGTTAATCACAGTAGTTCATATTTATTCTTCATCTTTTTCCAGATCTTAAGTTTAAATGTTAGTTCATAATTGAATTTTGTTCCCAAATTAACTCGCTATTTTCAAATACATGAAATGCTCTATATGCGTTCTTATTTCACTTTCATGGATCTTATTATTATTATTTGGATTTTTATGATCTTTTGTCATCACTTTCTGATGTGACACCTTGTGCCGATACACATGTGTGCCATATCGTACGTCATTTATAACTGATCACTTGATAAATATACCGTTGAAATATATTTGTTTATATTTTTCTGTCACGGTTTCGAACAAAATGAGCAAATTAAGTAATTGCCTAAATACTAATAATTTTTTTAGCTGGTTTATCAATTTATCTATCGGTTTACATTTATTAATAGTCTTACTGTTCTCGTATGATATATCAGTTCAAAGCATGAAACATACAATTTTAACTAACCAAGATTTTTATGTTTTAAAAATAAAAAGTAACTCTTAGTTTGCTAGTTGATTTCTCATTATCTGTGCCAAGTGTAATTTTATGGCTTACGCTACAATGAAACTTGATTGTAGCATCAGTATTAGTTAAACAAAATATAAACTCAATTAATTGTCATGACGAATAGTGGGTTAATATTCGCTTAACCATAATCCAAACAAATATTTACCGATAAATACTATATATTGATATATACACTGATTTCCAAGAGAATTGGAGAGCAAAAGTATTGAATAACAACTTTAATAAGACGGTTTTGTTTTTTTTGTCATTAATTAAGGATCGAGTGAACTTCTATTTAAGGTATGACAATTTTCTTCTGCTTAATTATTCACATTTACAGTTCTACGTATTTTCATACATGTATTTACAGACAAAGTAATGCAGGTTAGCATATTTGTCATAACTAATATTTGATATTATTTCTATAACAAAGAAAACTTATTCACATCTACAGAGAGCATTTTACCTCAAGCTCTTTAATGTGTTGCTTTAAAGAATTTAAACGTCTGCTGTAGGTAGCACCTGCTCGAACTAAACATTCCATATCTCCGAATTTAGGATTTGTCCGACAGGATTCAATCATACGATCGGTACTTCGTCTTTACAAATAAAGAAAATAAAAATGAATGAATCCAAGCTTGTAATAGGGCTAAAAAAATAACTATAGAGAAAAGTAAACATTTTATATTTAGATAAGTACGGTAAATAACCTAGATTTTTAATTACACTTCACCAAAAACTGTTGATACTAGTCTTTGCTACGATGGAACGACTGATTGATAAATTAGTGAAATAACTGTTAGTTCATGATCACTTGATTGACGTGATAAAGTAAATAGGTGACTACGGAACTAAATCTTGAAAAAGAATGTCAGGAAATGATACGATTGATCAAATGAATAGGTATATTGTGGGGGAAATTATAATGCCACTTATATGTGAAGCAGTCAATTAAGACGTTATAACTATGATTTATTTATCAAATAACAAAAAAGCAATATGAGTTGAAAACGATTACTATTACACAAAATCGTATCAATGGTATGGAATGAGAGTTGAGTAGAAATTACAATGCTGTGATGTTTTATAAATCACAATTAATCCATATTTTATTCACATTTGTATCACTATGATCACATGAATTCTGATCTAGGTATTCAGGAACGCTATGCTCAAGTATAAATAATGCTTATCACTATTGTTTTAATTCTATCATATTTCTAAATCCCTTATAGAACGCCATACACTTGAAGACATAGTTTCTTATAATATAAATCATATTCAAATTGACAGTTTAACGTGTGTAATATGGTGAAACAATGAAAAAAACAGGATTGGTATTAGTGAAAATGGAATAGAGCCAACAATGGAATGATATATATTGATACAAATATACGTCAATCCGTAAACTAATAGTTTGAAAGAAATGAGTGCCGATTATATAAAACACTTTATGAAAAATTATAATTGAAATAGTAGTAACGATTGAAAGTCAAATAATCCCAACGTTTCATTCAGCAATCTTGTCTACACTTCTTTAGGGTAATCATCAAGATCAAAATTGTCAAAGAATATATAATGTTTAACAATTAAATCTACACTAAAAGCTCATCCGATTACATTCAGATACTAAATTTAGTAAGAAAATATGAGTCAGTAAGGTGTGAATCATGCGAAAAGTTCATAAAGTGAAGTGAAATTAATGTGTGTTTTGTGTAACCTGATGTTGTTAATAGTCAATAATCGGTACAAATTTGTTTATATAAGGTAAAAGTGTAAATTTAAATTACTTTTGAAACGTCCATGTGTGTATGAAATGAGAACATCTAATCCATAGTTGATATAATAAAGGGTTATAATTAATTTCTGCTAGGATGACGGTGTATATGAAATAAACAGGTACTGTAGAAATAGGGTCCAATCACTTGTTAGTGATCATTTGGCAAGAGGTTGAATATATATATATATATATATATATATATATATATAAATTATTCTGGCGGTAACCAAAAAATTTCAAACGCTTTACACTATGAAGGGTGAAAATATTAAGGCAACTGAAAGTAAAGGTAATTAGTGCTCCCAACATCTCAGACAACTGAATGGTTGACAAAATAATCCTTTATAAAGTGGTACGTTTTAACTTTTCTTTATTCTTTGAATGGCTTTAAAGGTCATAAGGAATGACTATCAAGTAAATGGAGTTATTACAATTATTTTAAAACATATTAGGATTCCTCGTTATACCTAAAGAGAAGGAATCATAACTGATTACTCAAAACCCACTTCATATGATATCATGATTCAAATTATAGTGTAGTTAGCGAGTTAATTAGTGATTTAAAAGGTTCCGTGACAGTTTCTCTGTATTTTCTCATTAAGATGATTTTATAGTTATAATCAAATAGAAACAACTACAAAAATATCTAGAGAGAAAAATAATGGATTCGCTTACTTTCGCTTGAAGTCACTAACTTCTAGTCTGAGCCATGTTGGTAGATGCAGACTACCTGGTTGGGGTCCGCGTGACTATCGTAACCAATGGTTGGAGACTCTGTGTGACATGGTTCAGAATCGATCACAATGGCGTAGGTGTATACACTCTTTATCTTCCCTTAAACCTTAAGATTAAAATTGCTTTATAACGTTCTTCCTTCCTATACTATATCCTTATATACAACCTATCTTTTGTATACTACCACCACTAAATTAACTATTTCTATGTATTCGGTGTTGATCTTGTTGTGCTAACGAGGTATGGCAACTTTGACCGATACATATGTGTGCCTGGTCCTACGTTGTAGCTGACTGACTGACTTAGTTTCGCTTAGGTTAGATCTATCCTCTCAAACCCTTAATGCTGAAAGAAAACGACACGTTAGGCAAGGGGCTACAACATTGTTACGACTAGTCCCAATGGTAACATAAAGCCAAACAGAATGAAGCTGTAAATGGACTGGTTTATATGTTCTTATTTCATTCAGTATAGTGAACAAGTTTCATTGTTACCTTGAGGGAAAGACTGCTGATTAAATGTGTATTCCATTTATAATGAACAAGATGTCTAGTTAATGTTGCGAATGGAATAGTTCCAAACATAGATTTACGTGTTTTCATTCAGTAATAATTAACTAACTCCACATAATGAAACTTTCCAACTAGGCCTAGTAATTTATACCTCTAACATCTCTGTCACACTAAATCAGCCTAGCAGAGCATAAACCAGTCTTGAGAGATTGATTTGGAATCGAAAGACACAGAATACACAGAAAACAGTTAACAAACCATCACTGTGAATTCCCTTAACGGAATTATGTCCGCTAACGAGTACGCCAAGAATAATTTAATTTAAAAACGTCAAAATAGCAAAGATTCGTCTCTAGGTCATCAATGGTGAAGTCAAGTGAAAGTGGACAGCAGGTTTTCGCAAGCTTCCACATGGCCACATGTTAGCGGGACATAGATTGGATTAAAGCATGTTTCGTGCATGATGGTGTTGCTGCGCACTGATTGGCTAATTCTAAACTAATCAGCCCTGGCAAATTATTGGAGAAAAACCTAGAAGCTTCTTTTGTATATACTATAAATATATGAACGTTACTAAAACCAGTAATTGCTGCTCACCTACCATTGTTATTTTTGAATACAATCTCATTCCTGTTCAACGTGTTTTGATTTTGGGGTCTTGTTGAGTGTCATCGTATAAGAATACTAAGCAATAGGAGTAGCCGGGTCGTTTATTAGCAAAAATACGATTATAACAGTGGCGACGGAGAAAAAGGAAAATTCATTCAAAATGCCCATATCAGATGACCAGCTCAGCCGAATACTATAACAACAGCAAGCACAACTTGATGCAGAAATGCGGTTGTTGGAGACTCTAATGCAACAGTTTAGCATCCAAAACTCGAGTTCACATGCTGTTTCAAGTACTTCTTGTGATGCAGTTGCCAGCAGCATTCCAGAATTCTATTATGACCCCGAATGTGGAAATACATTTCTCACGTGGTTCAAGCGTTGGGAAGACACATTTAGAATAGAGTTCTGTAAACAAGATGACTCATGGAAGACTCGACTGTTGATGCGCAAGTTGGGAAGTCATGAACATGCACGCTATGCTGATCATATATTACCAAAGTTACCTCGAGAGCTCAGTTTCGAGGAGACAGTATCTCAGCTGTCAGAAATATTCGGTGAATCTTCCTTATTGTTTAGTATTCGCTACCAGTGTCTGAATTTGGTGAAACGAGAAACCGATGAATATGGTGTTCTAGCAGACATCGTCAACAGAGAATGTGAAAAGTTCAATTTATGCTCGTTGACAGAAGATCAATTTAAATGCCTTATATTCATCAAAGCTCTCCAGTCACCACAAGATGCTGAGATTAGAACCAGACTTCTAACTCGTTTGGATCAAGATCCTAACATCACACTCAGAACGTTAAAAGATGAGTGTAAGCGGCTACAGAACATCAGACACGACAATCAGTTGATTGAACAGGTAAATCCTAATTTAACTTGCAGTAGTGTCAATGCTATTACTAGGTTAAAAGTTCAGAAACCGAAAACAAGTGGTAGCAAACCAACGACTGCATGTTGGTTATGGGTGATTGGCATTATGTACGATTCTGCCCATTCAAGAAACATAAATGTCAGATGTGTAACAAACGTGGGCATAAAGAAGGACATTGTCCTCCAAATCGTACGTCCCAGCCTAAGCAGAAGTACAAACGTCCTCGACACATGAAGTTAGCCGAATCTAAATCACTTTCTCTGGTAGCAGCCTTTCAAACGGACTATGACATTCGGAGAAAGTATGTTACGATCCAGATTAATGGTATAGCGGTTTGTCTCCAAATTGACACAGCATCCGATATCACCCTAGTGTCTAGAGAAACGTTTAACCTGCTTGGGAAACTGCCAATGAAGCCATCCAAGAAAACGGCGTACTAAAACTAGTTGGCGAATTACAATGTGAATTTTCCTTCAAGGGAAATAACTGTAAAGGGGTATGTTATCTAACAGAACGACCAAACCTTGATCTACTTGGTCTAGATATGTTAGAAAAGCTTGGATTAATGGATATACCCATCAACAGCGTTTGTAACGTGTCGTGTCTATCATTAGACACCACTTCATATGCAAAAACGACAGGTGAAAAGGTCCTAGAAAATCTGAAGAGGAAATTCGCCGCTGTTTTCCGGAATAGCCTTGGTCACTGCACTAAAGTGAAAGCTAATTTACCCCTGAAAGCAGATGCCAAACCGATTTTTCGCCCGAGACGTCCTGTGCCATATGCCGCTCTTGAATTAGTCGATCAGGAACTTAATCGTTTGCAACAAGCTGGTGTAATCCAACCGGTTAATTACTCTGCACGGGCCGCGCCGATTGTAGTGATTAGAAAGCCCAATGGAACTATCCGAATATGTGCTGATTTCTCAACGGGTTTAAATGCTGCATTGGATGAATATCAATATCCGTTACCAGTTCCTGAAGACCTGTTTGCTGAGCTAAATGGTGGTACATGTTTCGCGAAAATAGATTTTTCGGATGCCTATCTGCAAGTGGAGGTAGCTGACGATAGTAGAGAGCTTCTGACTATCAACACTCATCGAGGGTTATTTCAATACACCCGCCTACCATTCGGCATCAAGACCGCACCTGCCATCTTCCAGCAAATAATGGATACAATGCTAACTGGCATACCGGGTGCAGCAGCTTATCTAGATGATATCATAGTTATGGGTTCCAATAACAGTGAACTTTCCGATCGCCTACACCAAGTTCTCAACCGAGTGTTGGAATATGGTTTCCAACTACGTGAAGAAAAGTGTATCTTCTTCATGCATTCGATCAAATACCTTGGTTTCATCCTAGATAAGAACGGCCGACGACCAGACCCTGCAAATATAGAAGCCATTCAGAAAATGCCCGTACCAACTGACGTCCCTTCATTAAGGTCATTCTTGGGATTAGTTAGTCACTACAGCACATTCTTGCCTGAAATGCATCGAGTGAGAGGCCCTCTGAATGAATTACTATCGAAAGATAAACCTTGGCAGTGGTCAGCAGAATGTCAAGCATCCTTTGACAAAGTCAAGTCAATGCTCAGCTCAAAGCTTCTCTTGACACACTTTGATCCCAGATTGGAAATTGTTGTCGCATCTGATGCATCTAGTCACGGAGTTGGAGCAGTTATATCACACGCGTTTCCAGATAAAACAGAGAAGACAATTGCCCATGTTGCTAGATCACTTATCCCAGCCGAACGCAACTACAGTCAAATCGAAAAGGAAGCCCTGGCAATCATTTTTGCTGTCAAAAGATTTCATAAAATGCTTTACGGCCGTAAGTTCACTCTGTTGACAGACCACAAACCACTGATTGCAATATTTGGCTCCAAGAAAGGGATTCCTGTTTACATAGCTAACAGACTACAGCGCTGGGCAACAATGCTTTTGAGCTACGACTTTAACATAAGGTATCAGTCAACCAATACTATCGGTCAAGCCGATGCCCTCTCACGACTTATTGGAGTTCAACATCCTGGACTGGAGGACATCATCATTGCCTCGATATCAGTTGATCCAGAAATACGGAGTGTAGTAGCAGCGGCAATTCGAAACACTCCAGTGTCGTCAGATGAAGTCAGAAAAGAGACTTCGAGACCCTGTTCTACAAGAAGTCAGAAAGTTCCACCTAGAAGGGTGGCCCCCAAAGATCAGTTCAACAGAGCTTCAGCAGTTTTATCAGCGTAGACTATCTCTTTCAATCATCGACGATTGTCTTATATTTGCTGAACGTGTCATAATTCCGAAGAAGTTGCAACCAGCAGTCCTCGAACAGCTGCATTCAGGACATCCCGGAATAAACCGCATGAAAGCTCTAGCACGAAGTTATGTATACTGGCCACAATTAGATACCCAACTCGAGCAGCTATCCCGTTCGTGTACAAAATGTGCATTGGCAGCAAAAGCACCACGAAAAGCAGAGTTGAAATCATGGCCGATACCACAGTCACCGTGGCAGCGTATACATTTAGACTTCGCTGGTCCATTCCATGGACAAACTTACCTTCTGGTAGTGGACGCATACAGCAAGTGGTCTGAAATCTTCATCATGGAACATCCAACAGCAAGCTGCACAGTTAGAAAACTGCGGCAACTATTCAGTCGTTTCGGGGTTCCAGAACAAATAGTCAGCGATAACGGCACACAGTTTACATCATCTATCTTTTCAGAATTTTGTCAGCAGAAAGGAATCAGGCATATCCGAACACCTCCATTCCATCCGCAATCGAATGGTCAGGTAGAACGTTTTGTTGGTACGTTCAAAAATGCTCCAAAAAAATCAAGAGGGGAGGGGGACACGGAAGAGATCTTACAGAGGTTCTTGTTTATCTACCGTTCTACACCGAACCCTCAGACAACAAATGGAATCTCCCCAGCGGAAGCGTTACTTTCCAGAAAAATACGTACACATTTTGAGAGCATTCGTCCGACTCCAGCTCTTAAGCCGCAACGAAACGTGATGATGGAGAAACAGTACAATAGTCATCATGGGGCACAAAAACGATTGTTCAGTGTGGGTCAAAAGGTACTTGCTATGGACTATCGAGGAAAACATCCTACATGGATAGCTGGTCGGATCGTGCAAAAGAAAGGAAATGTGGTTTACGAGGTGTCCGTTGGTTCAGAAATCTGTGTGCGTCACACTAACCAACTGAAATCAACCTCGATCTCCAACAACGAAACGCAGCATAGATTACCTCTTGATGTTCTGCTAGACACCTTTGAGATCAAAACACCTGAAACAGACAGGACAGTCAAGGTGCAAACGAAGGATGATACAACGTCCTTATTACCTAGAAGGTGGACTAACCGGAAGCACAAACCAGTAAAGCAGTTGCAGTTGGACCCTAGCATCAGATCCTACGAATCTGCTCAAGGGGGAGGTGTTAGCGGGACATAGATTGGATTAAAGCATGTTTCGTGCATGATGGTGTTGCTGCGCACTGATTGGCTAATTCTAAACTAATCAGCCCTGGCAAATTATTGGAGAAAAACCTAGAAGCTTCTTTTGTATATACTATAAATATATGAACGTTACTAAAACCAGTAATTGCTGCTCACCTACCATTGTTATTTTTGAATACAATCTCATTCCTGTTCAACGTGTTTTGATTTTGGGGTCTTGTTGAGTGTCATCGTATAAGAATACTAAGCAATAGGAGTAGCCGGGTCGTTTATTAGCAAAAATACGATTATAACACCACATAACCTACAAGAAAAGAATATCAATCCTCGATACTCCTATGATTATAAATTACTGAGATTCCTAAATGTTATAACCACGTAAAGTATTATGGTAGATTTGGAGCTCATAAATGATCGCCTTTGAATATCTAGCATAAAGTGACCAAATTAGTGATAGATTTTAAACGTCCCAAACTCTCTTGGGTCATACTTTTCAACTTTTCAATATTACCCAGACACCGGAAACGTATTCGTCTTAGTACTTTTTTTTAAAAATACTATTATAAATAGCGGATTGATCTTTGACAACCTCTGTAAAGCACAAGGAACTGGACAACTACTTTATCGAACACAGAATCTTTAGGTTTTGTTGCGAGTACCTAACCTTTAGATTATTGGACCAGCATCCGATAGTTTACACATCTAACTTAGAAACTTGAGAAATTATCAAGTAAAACAAACATCTTCGAAATTGAAAAAAATTAGTTAGGGTCTATCAGTCAGTCAGTCAGCGACAACGTAGGACCAGGCACACATATGCATCGGTCAAAGTTGCCATACCTCGTTAGCACAACAAGAACAACACCGGATTCATAGAATTAATTTAGTGGTGGTGGTAGTATATAAATTATAGGTTGTATATAAGGATATAGTATAGGAAGGAAGAACGTTATAAAGCAATTTTAATCTTAAGGTTTAAGGGAAGATAAAGAGTGTAAACACCTACGCCATTGTGATCGATTCTGAGCCATGTCACACAGAGTCTCCAACCATTGGTTACGATAGTCACGCGGACCCCAACCAGGTAGTCTGCATCTACCAACATGGCTCAGACTAGAAGTTAGTGACTTCAATGACTGATGCCATGTTTTGGTTTGGCCGCCCCTAACTCTCTTCCAACCATCCCCAATACTAGTCATCATAGAGCGTCGTGGAAATCGGTGTTCAGCCATACGTAACACGTGGCCCAACCATCACAGTCGATGAAGATTCATGACCTCATCAACTGATTTACCATCATTCCCTAATACCCCGTGTCTAACATCACTATTACTTACCCGGTGATCCCAGCAGATGCGAGCAATATTTCTAAGGGATCTGTGGTCAAATACTAGTAACCTACGAGTATCTTCTGCTCTTAATGGCCATGTTTCACAGCCGTAAAGTAGAACATAGCGAACTGATGCGCAGTATACTCGTCCCTTAATTGATAGACGGATATCTCGTCTTCACCATAGGTGACGTAAGTTGGCAAAAGCCAAACGAGCTTTTTGAATCCGTGCTGAGATTTCGTCAGACACCAACCCATTAGGACTGATCAGACTTCCAAGATAAGTGAAGTTGTCCACGCATTCGACTACTTCACTCCCTATCCTTAGTTCAGGTGTTGACGCAGGCCAGTCCTGGAGTAACAATTTACATTTGGATGGGGAGAGACGCATCCCAAACATCCTGGCATTATTACTCAGTTCTAACAGAAGACTCTGCATTTTGCCAGCGTCTTCACCAAACAGGACTATGTCATCTGCGTATTCTAAGTCGCTTAGTGGACCCCCTGGTAGGAGATCAATTCCTGAAAATTCAGTCGAAGAGAGTGTTATTTCCAGCAATAGGTCTATAATGAAGTTAAACAAAAATGGGGATAGTGGACAGCCTTGACGGACACCACTTGAGGTTGTAAAATCAGATGACAGTTCGCCATAAGCTCTCACTCGACTGGTAGTGTTCGAGTAAAGAGCCTTCACAGGGTTTATGTACTTCTGAGGTACACCTTTCAATGACAGACACTGCCACAGAACCTCTCGGTCTACAGAGTCAAATGCTGCTTTCAAGTCAAGAAAAACTATCATTGTCGGACGCCGATAAGCATGTCTGTGCTCTAAAACTTGACGAATGGTGAATATGTGGTCGATACAGCCACGACCAGGTCTGAAGCCAGCTTGATTTTCTCGTGTTTGCAGTTCACGAGTCTTAGTTAGGCGCCCGATAATTATTGAGGCTAGTATTTTAGATACTATGTTAGTCACACTAATCCCTCTATGGTTATCACAGGATGATTTTGGCCCCTTTTTATATATTGGGACAATCAGTGATTGTGACCAGCCAGATGGGATTACATCCGTCTCCCAGATTTTAGCTAGAATATTAGTCAACCTAATCGCTAAAATTGGACCACCATATTTAAATATCTCTGGAGCCAATCCATCTGGACCAGCTGCTCTTCCTCGTTTCAGATTACTTATAGCCTTTTGAACTTCAAGTAGGGTCGGAGGGCCTACTTCAATGTTCCATTCAGGTTTTCTGGGAATAGTGGGTAGTTGTGCAGTAGCTGAAGGCCAGCTAAACTGCTCCTTAAAGTGTTCCGCCCATCGTTCTAAACGTTTGGGTTGAGAGCAGATAAGGGTTCCGTCTTTTTCCGAGATTGTCTCACTTACACTTGACTTCTTAATTCCGGTTTCTTTTATTAGTCTGAATAGTTGCCTGGTGTTGCCTACAGCCGCTGCCTTTTCCATCTCTTTTGCTTTCGTTGCCCACCACTGCTCACGATCGTTCCTTAGACTTTTAGTTAACCTAGATCTAATTTGTTTACGCTCTTCGTCATGTTCAGAGCCTGATGGGATGAGTTTACGCGAATCCATCAGTGAAATAGACTTAGAGGAAATCCACTGGTTTTTTGGAGCCCTATGGTTTAAATGACTAATAGATGTTACTGCTGTTTCCACAGCTGTTCGTATGTCTTTCCAAGCAGCGTCTGGGCCAGTCTCGTTTACAGAACTGCCTAGATGTGAACTCAGTTGTTTCTGGAATTCGCATTTGGCTTTCTCGTCCTCCAGTTCAATCCTAATGGGTCTTCTTAGTGTACTTTTCCTGCGTCCATTGAGGCGCAGACAAATGCGCGCTCGTATTAAAGCGTGATCAGAGTCTAAACAAGTATTCCAACACGAGCGACAATCTTCTATTGAGCCTCTCCAACGATGACTGATGACAATATGGTCTATTTGAGTCCATCGTTGGTTTGGTGAAGGTGGTCGCCATGTTAGACGATGTCTCTCCTTATGCTTAAAATTAGCGCTTGCTAAAAATAAACGATTGTCTGAGCATAGTTGCAACAGACGATCACCATTATCGGTTCGTTGAGCCGGAATACTAAAACACCCACCTAAATGTCTTTCTGTTTGATTTAAGCTGCCTACCTGGACATTAAAGTCACCCGCTACGACTACTATGTCTGAGCGCTTAGCTTTCTGAAGAAGCTCGGAGAGTTTTCTGTAAAAGTCATCTTTTACTTCATCATGGCTGCAGTCAGTGGGAGAGTAGGCAGAAATGACGAAAAGGCAACGACGTGTGTCCCTATCCTTCCGAGTTCTTACGGAGCCATTTAGCTGGACAGCACACAGGAGACTGTTAACGGGGATCCATTCTAGTAGTGCCTGTTCTGCCCTTGTACTTAGTGCTATGCCTACACCTGCAAGTCCACGAGAACTAGCCAACGGGTCGCCAGATACACGGAGGGTGTATTTCGTTGGCTGTCCATTTTGGCGAGGTGAGGTGAAGTGAATGACCACACTAGGATCCTGTATGCGTGTTTTGGAGACACAGCATACATCAATGGTACGAGATTCTAGGGTTTTAGCTAAGGAGGCCTGTTGACCGATTTGACTTAGGGTACGTACGTTGAAAGCTCCAATGTGTAGTTTGGAGCGAGGTTTTAGTAGACCTGGGACAGCGTTTCGCGCACTAGAATCGTTGGCCATGGTGACACTTGAGGAGGAAACCGGAACAGGAAGTTTAGTGTTGAAAGTCAAGGTAGAAGGAATAGTAGGAAGTGAAGAAGGAGATTGATTATGAATACAGTGGTCTTGAGTGCTGTTAGAGGTATGAGAGCAGTTATCACTTCTCGGTTGCCCATACCGTGGAAGGGTTCTTCTAGGGGTACCTGAAAAGGAAATTGGGTTATAAGTGGTCTTAATGACCTGGGAGCGTGACCGCAGTGCCCAAGGGACAACTGCTTGAGGTCGGTCACACACGACCTTTTTGTGGGTAGTTTTTGTGTTAGCTCCGTTCTTCAAAGGACCTTACCGCCGGAGACGGAAATCCGTGGGATAAGGCGAGGTGTGCATTTTTAGGGTCGACCTTTTCTAACCCCACCCCTCCTTGTGGGAAGGCAGCATCGCTGTCATGCTGGTTGTCTGAAGGAAACACTTTACTGCCGCCACACCTCTGTACAGTCGGCAGTACGACTTCGCCTTCGGACCTTGGGATTGCTGCTTTTAGTCTTACCGCTCTTCAACCGACCTGTCCGGCATGGTAGGACCTCGAGGAACGATTGTTCCAGCCAGTATAGCTCGATTGCTTCATCACGATAGGCAAGCCCGACCACCACGTCAAGGTAGCAGCAACGGTCGGGAGTTAGGGTCTATAGATTGACAATTTGATGAAAAAAATATTTTGTACATGATGTAGAGCATTATTTAAGTAAATCACCATATGTGAAGTAACAACTTTAACAACGACTGGATACAATCCACCGAAATTGTTTGAGAACTGAAATATTAAATTTGACTATTTGAATTACGCTTTAAGCATGTCAGTATTACTTATTAAAAGAATTTTTACAATAAAAGACTTACAGTTCATTATCAGTCTTCATAACCAGTTCCCTTAGTACTTTTATCCGGTCAGCAACTTGTCTGATAGTTAAATCTGTAATCTTAAAATACAAGTAAAATTATTGGATAAAGATAGTCAGCTTACTAAAACTATTTAAGAGATAGAATAGGAAAACATACAACACTCTTTTCACATGTTTTTATCTAAACTATATAAGTATGTAAATAAGAAACTAAAACCACGACTTCATTATTTTATTATGGAAAGATGCACAAATTAAAAGACATACTTCAAAGTTTAACAATGACTTTTCGTACAGCTTACGATTTATAAATTGCATATTTTGTTATGCATCAATTTCTAATTGCTTTATGTCAGTGATTTAATGAGCACTACATTCAAACATCTACTAACATTTCAGACAAAACAATTGTTTGCTGAAAATCTGTTATCTATATTTTTTCGTATCATTTTTGATATAAAATCATTCAAATGAAGGAAATAGCTCATCACTAAATCTAAAGTACTTGAATCTCGCGTGCGGGATCGTGGATGCGTGCTGCTGAGGAGTCCCATACTAGGATGAAACAGACGTCCAGTGCCCCCAGGTTTTCAGTGGTGGTCTAGCTTAGACCGACTCATGAATTAAAATGTGAAAATACTACAATCTTCATAAATCCCCATGGCGAGAGATGAGAGTAAAGGGTTCAAATTACTGAGCCATTGTTCAATAATTACATTTAGGAAAGCTACAATTCCGCACAAAGCTGGCATCATCCATGAACAGACCAGTGCCCACAGTTAATAGCATACCAGTGAGATTCGGTTACTTTGGCACACCTGGTTTGTATGATTTTCGCCAATTTATGATTCACGTAATACATAAGGGGTAGGAAAAGTGGTAACCATATAAACATGTTACCATTCACTAGAACAAGAAAATACTAAGAAAATTGAAATATTGGGATATCAGAAGTTTTTCACTAAATGAGCACAAAACACCAAGAACCATATTTTATCTTCAAAAATTTTTCACCCATGCAAATGAGAAGAAAAGAAAAAAATATTACTGTTTAAATGAAAATACGTAGAGAAAAAATGTCAAGTAAGCCGAATAAGAGTTTCAGAGTGAATATGCGTTGAAGTTTGACCAGTCTAGTTTAACAGTAGCAGTTAATTTGAGTTGCATAGCTAGGTGTGATGGGGTAATTCCTTCGTTTTGATACACATCAATGATCAAAGACTCAATGTGACCAAACACCAATCAGGATGTTACAGATTCATTTGCTTTTACTATCTTGAATCATCGGTACACTGACTTTTCATTTACATGTTCATTACTAGCTGCGCCACTTCAACTATGTAAACACATTCGCATAGCTTTAGAAAGTATTAAACAATGAACTTCAGGATTAGATTTCATTCCATTGTATTTGTCTGTGGGTCTACTATGATGACAAACAAAATATCACTGAGGAAACTAATAATCATATATACGTATGTATGTGTATATATTATGATTATAATTAAACTTCAAATTGTAACTGTGTAAAAATTATATCATAATTCGACTGCTGATTGAGGGCTACTTACACCAATTAACATAATCGTCCGTCACATGTCCAATTACTCTACAAGTTTTGAGTCAAAACCACTAATGGTGTGGTACAATTGTCTGGTTCAAACTATCATGACCACATAGATAGATTAATTGTAACCCCTCAAACTTTAAACAAGTATTCAGAAAATACCAAGGTGAGAAGCACAACAATTGAAAGAAATTCGACCACATAAATGTACTCATTACTCACGACTCGTAACAGAGTTATAATATGATTTTCAACGTAGTTACCACTATACAGTGGTAAATACTGGTTTAAAAATTTTGAAGACGATGAAGAAACTGATTAATGACAGTTTAGTTAGTACCTGGTGAAGTCAGTCAGTCGTATACAGTATAGAACTTGACGAATGTGTGTATCGGTTCAAGTTGTCGGCCCCCCCCCATTAACACGGTGAAATGAAACTTACCTTGTTTATTTATTTATTTAAAAACATGAGCATTGGTACAAGGAGATACTAAATCTATATGTGTCGCAAAAATCATTCGATTTGTGAGAGGGCTAGGATACCGCCTGGGTCTCCAAACCGAAGCAGGGAAATGGAATTGCCAAGGCAAATGCCAGAGTGGTAGATGCAGTAACAATATTAGGAAGAATAGAAGGGGCTAGACATTGAAGATACGATTCGAGAAGAAAATACAGATTTGTGAAATAAAAAAGGAGAAAAGTTTTTATGAGGTGATTTGGAAACTTAGGATCCAAAAAGAAAACAATGAATGAGTGGACTTGTGTCATTGTGAACGATTCTGAATTATGTTGCCCAAAGTCTCTAACCACTGACAGCAGTTATCACGCAAATCCTAACCCGGTAAGTCTGCATTTGTGGAAGAATATACATCTATAAAAATACATTTCTAGACTTACTTTTATACTTTTTATACTAATGCCGCAAATAAACGGTGAGCGTAAACTAAGATATTCATCTTTTGAATTCTTATGAGTGGACCGAATGAGTCCACTCATCATACCGCTTCCTGAAATAGCACTTCCTGAGTTATTTAACTGATTTGTGCATTCTGCCGACTCAACACCAAGTATTAGAGCTCCCAGTTCTGAGACAGAACCATCCAAAATACCTGGAGGACATTTATCCAAATCAAGGAATGGTAAATCAGCTGGAGGTTGTTCATCTGTATGTAACCTCTTTATTACCTTAGCTGAGTCCTGTAAAAAGATGTGTCAACAATACAAAAGTCAGCATAATACACACATTGAATAGATAATACGTTCATATATATATATATATATACTCTAAGTTGTCTACTGTAAACACAGTTCACACAACCAGATATGGGAACCAATCGACTAACCAACATTTGCACTTTAAATAAAAGTAGGCAGTATAACAAATGTTACTTCGCTAATTGTGTGATTCAGTAGTGATAAATTACCCGAAAAATATCCTAATGTCTGACAAAAAACAGATTTTTTTAGTTTTAGAAGATTAATTTACATTGCAAACATTCAGATTTAAGCTACCATTGTCTGATATATCCAAGATAGAAACTTTACGATACATTATTATATATTTCATAACATCAGACCATGTATTTCGATAAAAATCAAGCACAACCCAAATAATTTTCTAATTCCCTACTGATATAAACATTGTCGTGACTTTTTAAAATTTTTTTCTAATGAATCAATCTAACATAGGTTACTAGAAACAGCGATTGCCTATGTAAATCGATTCTAAATTTTTTTTTAATATACACAAAAGAATGTGTAGGAATACTTTGCACTAACGTTGGCGAAATTCGTAATATTTTTACAAATTCCCAAGCCATAAAATAAATTTCTCTACATATCTACTGAAGATCTTATAAATGGATGTATAATTTCAAATTCAGATGGTATATTCATTAGATTATATTAAATAAACCTCGTGAAATTTACAATAAAAAAACATGAGTATGTTATAACAGCGTGGAAAATTCAAAAGACCAGAAATTTGCTGGAATTTATAAAAATGTGGCACACTCCCCAAAGGAAACAATTTTTTTCAGAAAAACTCACGTAAGAGGAATCAAGAGCAGAAACCGCCTCAGAAATTAACTTGTTGCAGCTAGTAAGTTTGGAGATTGTTTCCTCATTGATACGGGTGACCATCAGTAAAAGTTCACGAGTACGATTATTTCGCATACGACTTGAACTTTCCATATCATCTACAAAAGTCACTATATCGGTGCTGTAGTGACGTCGACTGGCTATATTGTATTTAGCTAATTCATCGACATAATTCCTACTAGCTTGATCAAAAGACTGAACTTTACTTTGGTAAAGAGCTTCAAACTAGACAAAAGTAGTAAAACAACCAAGACATATATTGTGAGCTTAAGAATAACTGTTTGGTATTAGTATAAAACACTAACTTGTACAAAAAATGAGATATCCATACTGTTTATATAATCCATCTAATTGTACACACTATCCTAGATTAACACTTCTATGTTACCTTGTTTTCAGAAAAATAGGGTTGAGTCAAACAACAAAATCGCACTTTATGTGGCGTCAAATTATAATTTACCGATTACCTATTATAATTACGGCATTTCAAAAATACATTTTAGACGATGTTTACAGGTCATTTTATGTTAATGAAGCAATAACAAATAAAGTAGTTCATCTAGCAAGAATAGGTTGCTGTTCTTAGCTTAAGCCACATGCTTATGTGAAGGCTAACGATACTATCCGGCTATCCTAGTCAAAGAAGTTGGAGAAGATTTCGGATCTGTGATCCAATGGTTGAAAGTCAGTTACTTTAACCACTAACCCACTACTAACGAAATACGTAAAACGTAGATTTAAAGCTTTAACATCCCATTCCGAACAGAAGCATGTGAAAAGTCCTACGAAAACTATACAGATGAACTGATTGCCAGTTACTAACAATTAACTGAAGTAAAGGATTTGCATTTGGATGGCTCATGCACCACCAACCGGTGGGTATTCTGAATTTCATGATAGGAAGTGAAGAAATTGAGTCTTTTGACCACGTCATAAATGAAAGATTTACTTACTCGAATGATCTAAGTGAGGATAAATTACTTAGCATTTGTCATAGTATTAAACTTGTAACATCGATAAGATATTTGAGCTTAGTAATCATTCCAATTTTAAAAATATGCACGCATACATCACCATAGACTACAACCAACTTTATAGGAAAAATAAAATATGATATCATACTGACAAAAACAAGATTCCAGAGTGTGGTTCAAATTTACCATAGATGTAATGAAAAATAATAAACCCACCTTCTGTTGATCGACTCGCGCTAGTTGTATATCGTTTTGAGCCCTTTCCGAGACCTCATATGCTTTCTGTTTTTCTTTGAAATTGGTTACATACTTTTGCCAGCTTAATTCCAATTGTTTACGCGACTGTTCTATGGTCGCGTTTAGCTTTGACCAATGAGAACGCTGTTTTTCCAAGGATCTCTTCTCATTTTCAACTTGAGTTTTCAATGGATTGACAACAGATTCATTAAGTTTTTTGGAACTAGCCTCATGTGTTACACCGATTTCAAGAATCTGTGGAACGATACTTGAATATGTCAGAACGGAAGATAATTCGTCAACATCGGGTTTTTTCCTTGGTAAATATACAGAAACCGTTTTCCTATAGAAATCGAAATTGAATGGTAACAAAATATTACTTTACCTTAGTTTCTTTCCAAATTCATGCTGTAACTTTTGAACATCGGAGAAAAGTTTGAAGTACGACTCAGTTACCCCGACCTGATCAATTTCATGTTTAAAAAGGTTCTCTACTTGATCCTAGGTTACAAAAGAAAGCAAGTTCAAGAGCGTAGAAACTAACTTTATGTATAAAATGATAAGTTCAACAAGCAAATATTTTTAAATTTGTATTTTAAACATATTTTTTGTGACTATATCTCACTAAATAACATTTCATTGCCATTCCCTGTAAAAACTCTTAAAGATTTATCATTATTATTATGTACTGACAATGTGTGGTGCATATATATTTGGTGCCTTCTTGTACCGATGTTTGTGTTTAAACAAATATACTGAAGATGTGAAATTCACTTTCAATGGTGAGCATTTTCAACAGATTGGTGGCTAAGCTCTGGGTAATCCTTTAGGTCCATTGCTGGCTGATAGATGGATAATCTAGTCGAGGACTCAATTCAAAAGATGTGTCTGTATAAACGGTACGTGGACGAAATCATAGTCATAGGTGATAAATGTGAGCCGCTTGTTAAAAGAACTCAATACAAGTCAAAAGCATATTTCTCTAAAATGCGAAGAGATGAATAACCAACTCCCTTTTCTACACATACTGATTCGTTTGATCAAACGTTCTGTGTACAGAAACTCGACATAGATACGACAATCTCTTAACTTCCATAGTTATTGTCCAACACATTACAAACGTGGATTAATAAAGGGCTTATTAAATGGAATCAATCGTGTTTGTACTAATGATACTATTGGAGGAGACACGAAGCTCTTAACGGAAACAATGAATAATGGTTATTCATTGGGGTTTTATAAACTGTTGATAGCAATACAATGAGACCTATGACGTTTTCGGCACCCCAAAAAACGAGTCTATCACCTTAGCATTTAGAGATGACTCAAATATTCTCATGTTGAAACTTGAATTAGTCATCAATGGACATGTTATGCAGCCCAACTCGTCATTATCGAAAAATCAAGGTACACGTTTCACTGAAAACCCAAACAACATGTAAGCGATGTTATCATATCCCATTACATCTATCAATTTATATGTATGTGCAGAAACACGTAAATTGGGAGGAGCGATCGTGAGCTGCAAGTAAGGGTGGCTGAACATATACCTAAGTGGTCAAATAAGATCGTAGGAGAGACAAACATCTTCCTCCCATGAGAAACATTTGAATGAGACCGGTTATAAGGTTGATATCAACTCAGTCTTTGTAGTTTTGTACAAATGTTTACAGGGGTGTACACTAAATTTTACTGAATTCTTGGCTATACGAAAGCTGAAACCTCTTTTATATGTGGATTGTTAGTGGAGATTTTTAGTAATTTATATATATACTTGAAATCATGAGTCAATTGAAGCTAGACCACCATG